>NC_056734.1:846976817-847251817 GCF_019279795.1 Protopterus annectens
AAACAAAACAGTTCTAGTGTATAAAAATTAAATAAAAATAGTTAATAAGAGTAAAGATTTAAAGTCACAAGACCGACATGATTAAATAAAGATTTAAAGTCACAAGACTGACATGCTTGTATAAAGATTTAAAGTCACAAGACTGACATGCATGTATTTTCTTTTTATACAATGCACAAGAATAACAGTCAGACAACAGCAAATATAAATAATGTAAATATAAACGTGTTCGTTAAGCTAATATCTATTTATTTTTTACATTTTTTTATAATTGTATAGTAACACCACACCAAACAGTTAAAGTTCTGAATTTTAAAAAGAAATAAAATCACAGATGGAGTTAGTCAAACGGTCTTTGTAAAATGAATGGCAGGGCAGTTAAATAAAAATACTGAAATGTGAGCTCAGACCTTCCTAGACTGGATGAATAGTTACAGGAAATGTTGGAAAGATAAGATAAGAAACAAGACTGATTGCCAAACACGTAGTTTGAGTTTTTCTAAAAACTTATTGTTATTAAAACATAATTGTTAAAATGTTCACATGCAACATTATTTGGTAATTATAATAAAACATCACAATTGTGCATATATGTCACTGATAAAAATAAAAAAAACCTCAGTTACATCAAGTATAGCCAGCAGATGGGTTATAGTATACATACAGTTCAAATAAAGTATACAGGAGGGTACAAATAACTACTAGTAGCAGAAGTAGACAGCAAAGGCAACAGAAAAGAAAAGATCCAAAAAATGATCAAATCAGACAAAGGTCTATAGTTTAATAACCTAATAAAACAAATGTATAACCAAAGTGTTGGGCTGACATACATTATAAAGCAAATAAACAATAGTGCAATACTACATGGGGAGGGGTACTTTCTCAGTTTAACACTGACTGTGTGAGCAGTATGTATTGCAAAAGGATCTAAAACAAAGCTACAGGAAGAAATAATATCTCATTCCTTCTTGACAATACTCTTTCAGGGGGAGGGAAAAACAGGTATTAGTGCATTAAAAATATTGGTAAACAGATTAAACCTGACAGGATAAGATATTTTGCAAGTTGCTAATAGCTATCATGCTAGTTATTAGTATTAAATTGTATTTACAACCTGTTAAACTGTAAAGCTATACAAGAGATGACTTAAATTGCTTTATTAAAGCTATACAAGAGAGAGTAAAGATATGTAAAAATTGAACACGAATGGTCACTATTTTTAATATGCTTTTGGCAAGACAATGTTGGTATGCAAAAAGCATAGTTGCCTCTGGTGGCAATTTCACTAGATACTTCTAAAGAAACATAAGAATTTTCCAAAATGTTGCTTGATGTTAATGTTACTAAATTTGTAAAATTGGACTAAGTGTACTTTACAGTCTTTGTATGTACAAATACAAAATAATTCAGTACAAATGAAATTAACGTCTAGCAATATGTGTGAAAAACCATGTTTAAAGAATTGGGTCTAGGATAACTACTAGATTGAAATGCATGAATAGCAAACAGTCTGTGTAAATACATACTGTACCGGATACATTGTAATAAGTTCAAAAGTAATTTGTCAAGTTGTAATATTTATCACTGGTATATTGATTTTTGGACCATCATTTTATCTGTACTAGTATTGGTTACCCCAGTTAAAGGAAAATTATATTAAAATATTGTATTCATACAGCTAATGGACTAATATGTACATAGCATTCTTTAAAATCATGTTTTGTTAAATCCTCAAGTATTAAATATACTGAAATAATTGCATTCAAATATTTATTATCTAAGCCCAGTTCAGTACTTTATGTTCACTTCACTGTCAACCAAGATGTTAATGGGCAGGTCAGAGACATGACCACAATGTTATGGTTAAAATGACCATGAAACTATATATTTTCAGCACTGTATAAATGCTTGGAGTAGCACATAGTTTTTGTCTCTTATAGATATTAGTCTATCTCTAATATTTTGATATAAAATAATCAATAAAAGTAAAGAGTTAATTCAACAGATGCAAAGAGTTAATGAAAGAGTTCTAAGTCATAAATTAAATTCTGTGATTGCAAAAAAATAAATTAATCAAGTTAATCAAGTTAATAAGTAAAAAATAAAACTAAAGCAGACACAGCTCAAAACTGATAAAATATTTTCACAAAATGGTTTGCAAATGAAAAAGTTGTTAAATATATTCAGTTTTATTAGTAATACTTGATATAATTGTATTAACTATGTAAAATTGCATTTTGACTTGTGTATCAAAAGGGGACTAAAGATTTTATTTCTTAATGTGTTTTGTATATAATGTGATCAAAAATACATATCCGTATAAAGTGTTTTTGAGTATGTTTTAAAATAAAAAGAGGGAATTGTACGATTATGCTCAAGGTTGAAAGTAACTTTACTACAAATATGCAACATAAATAAGGAATAAGATAAAGCTTGCTTAAATGTAGAAACAGAGTTTAGTAATATGTAATTAGCATCCATACTAAATGACTGTGGCTTAAAAAATAAGGAACTTGCTTATGGGTGTATTACACACATATCAAGAAAGCTGACTTCTTAAAGACATGACAAGAATGTAATTTGCTTTCTTTAAAGAACTGACAACAGGACATGTTTTTCTAAGAAAGTTTAAAAATATGCTTTTCTAATCCACAAGGCATTTCCTTGAAGACAGTTTACTTATGAGCATTTGCACAAGAACAGATGTCAGCATTTGCGTCATCAAGGCAGTATTTCCAAAACCAAGAGGGTGTGTGTTTAAAATATATATATATAAAGTCTGTATTAAATTCAGCTATGTTAGGGGTAGTGGTAGGGACACATTTGTCCTGAGGTAAATGTTATATCTCTCACATCATCTGTACTCTATGAAAAGTAAAGTAGAACATTTTCTGAAGCTGTAACAGAAGTACGTGTGGTTTATTATAAAAGTTATTGGTTACTGCTCTTAAAGACAGGTGCTGCAAAGTATATTCTCTCATCAGTGTATATTCTGCAAGTTTCTGTATGCAACAGACTGTGACTGTAACTATAACCAAACTGTGATTTCAGCAGAATCCAGCCAGCAAGATTGAGTGTCTTAAGAAGATTTCAAATCCATCACAGTAAGCATCAGAGTAATAGCACAGTGCTTTGGCAGCTTAAAATTAATTTTTCACACATTTTATGTAGGTCAGACATCCAGACCCTTAAGGATTCGAATGTCTGAACACTTCAGTGATGTTTGAAATAAACGTATGACTAATACCCTATACAAACATGTGCTTAAACACAAAACAGCCAAATTCCACTTTACAATTATTGATAAAATTTTAGGGGACAGATCCAATAAAATGGGGGCGGCATGGATTGCTGAACACTAAGGAGAGAGGTTGGATTAATAAATTAGGGGGACTGTTTTTCCCGGGTCTTAATGACCATTTATGACCCATGGGTGTAAGTATTTCTATGCCCCCAATCAAGATATATATGTGCATTGAGTCATACTGTCACTTTAAATTTTCTAATAGTTTGGACTCATTTTCCAATTAATTGCCTTTATTGATCATGCTTTATTGGATCTTGTTATGTGGTAGTGTTGTATCACTGATGAAAGCGAAGATGCCAAAACTGGTCTGAGTTTTTGGATTATGTCACATTAAAGTTTATTTTGAGTACTCACTCTTTGGTGCTAGTCTCCTTTTGACTTTTGCAGATGTATGTGATGCAATTCTGTAATCCATCACTAAAAATGATATTTTAATACTACGTGAGACTGAAGTATCATTTGCAGTCTGTTTTTGGAACCTGACAGAGAAGGATCCCTCACCTAGTTCATCTTGCCTTGCTCTATTAAGTGGCCAGGAATTAGTAATTCTAGTAATTCTTTAGATCAGTCAGGAAAATATAGTGAGATTAGTTCAATACTGTTTTTCTGTATCTGTGTGAATCTATAATCTGTGTTATGTTAATATTTCCTGTGATTGAAAGTGTGGTGTTCATTTTAAATAGATATTTAGTATTTTGTGTTGTTTTATTATTATTAAATATATCTAAACTTTTCATTGTGGCTGGTCCTTTAAAGACTGTTTTAACCAGTGAGAGTACTTATACCTATTCAGTGACACTGAGTCCACTCCTCAAAGCCTTGCTGTTTGGTCAACATTACCATTTGTATTAATATTAATTTCACTCACTATAATTGTGTACCCTTGCAAGAGCCTTAGAGTAGCTGTCTTTGGAGTGTCAGGTGGTGCTATAATTACCTTATAGTCTGGGCAGAAGGGGCATAGCTAGTAAATCTGTGCCAGTCTTTCCCAGGTGTGTGTGTGTGTGTGTGTGTGTGTGTGTGTGTGTGTGTGTGTGTGTGTGTGTGTGTGTGTGTGTGTGTGTGTGTGTGTGTGTGTGTGTGTGTGTGTGTGTGTGTGTGTGTGTGTGTGTGAAAATCAAATCTCAAATAGTGTGTGTCATCTGTTTGGAGCAGGGACATGAAGCACTGGTTTCACAGAGAGGGTGCTGGATAACTTGACTCGGAAACTCGGCTGGGGTCTTAACTCTATAGCTGTTCCAGTGGGGAGTTTTATTAGGGACCTGGAGGGAGACAGGTATAGAAATCCAGATCCCAGACTGTTCCCTGTGTGCTCTTAAGAGAAAGTGTGCTAGCTGCAGAGAGCTGCACTTATAAATACTGAATATATATATTTTTGTTCCAGGTGAACATCCATCACCAGTGCCAGTGTTGAGGATTCAGGCTCCTTGATTACTGGCCAAGAGTGGGGACATCACATATTGGTGAGCAGTGGTGTGGATATTAACTGAACTTCTGTAGCCTGTAGGCAGTTGTCACTAAAGGTGTGTACTTTCAGCAGCCACAAGGTAAACATACAGAGGTTCATTTCACAACAATTTTATTTATTGTTGTTACTTTAGTTAGGAAAAGCAGGCAAAGATATTAGCAGAGGATTATGACAAGCTGACAAAGAATCAGTTGGTCAAGGTATGTGAACCCAAAGGACTGGTGCATGCCAACCTGATTAAACATGAAATGATTTCAGCCTTAATTGCAGCTGTAGCCCAGACTAGCAACCAGGAGGATAATCAGTCTAGTGATGGTGATTTGTGACCCTCAGAAACAGGACAGTTCACACTTTCCTCAGAGGAATTAAAATCCATCTGGAGTTAAACATACTTGAAATGGAAGCTAAACATTTTGGAATTAGAATGAGTAGAGTCACTGCAGCATTTGGAGGCTGAAGAAAAGGAGAAACAGATGGAATTGAAATCAGCAGAGAAACCGCAGTGTTTGGAGACTGAAGAAAATGAGAAGCAGTGTCAACATGAGAGGGAGATGCTGACTCTTTGCCAGGGTCATGGAAGTAATGGGGAGGGAATAACCAAACACCAGAAGCAATAAAGATCAGTAAATTTCTTCCACAATTTACAGAGGGTGATAATTGTGATAGTTTTATTCATATATTTGAAAGGGTATGTAAACAGTATTATAATGTTGACCAAGGGCTCTGGGTACAGTTCCTGACCCAGTTACTCCATGGTAAAGCTGTAGCTGCCATTTCTAAATTGTCTAGTATGATAAAGTAAAGAAATGTTTACTTGAATGTCTTAAGTCAACATCTGAAGCTTACAGAAAACAGTTTCATGAGCATAGACACAAAGCAGATGAAAGTATGTGTGATTATATTGCTAAGTTAAGAACTTATTTTCATAGGTGGGTGAGTGAGTATCAGGTCACCACTTCTGAATAGATATCAGACCTTGTGGTGAGGGAACAAGCCCTCAGCACTTTGCTTGAGGACATGAGAATTTGGTTGCCAGACCAAGAAAGTAACTCTGCAGATGAGCCGGGGAAAAAAAGGATCTCTACTTAGCAAGAAGGGAGGGCATCACTGCACAAGAAAGGGATACCCAGTGCTGCACATGGATATAGGGGAGCCCATAGTGGGCAGCCTAAACCACTCCAACAGAGTCCACCAGTAACAGGGGAAGCCACTAGTTCAAGTACACTGTCAAGATCAAGGGTTAAATGTTTTAAATGTAACAAGTGGGGCCATGTATAATATAGATGGCCATGGAGACAAGGTGGGTAACAAAAGGTGGGAGGGCTAGCAAGTGGGAATAACAAAATGCCAGTGGCAAGTTGTCTGGAGTCAACAAGGGTATCAAACTATCACCAGAGGTTATATCCTATTAGTGGATGGAAAACAGGACACTGCTAAGAAATCCACAGCTTCTGTCATGACCATTGTGAAGCGTGCAGTGGTTAAAGAGGAGCAGTGCTTGCTTGTACAGTCCACTCCAGTTAGAACTTTAGGAGGACCCATTCCAAGTGCCTTTGGCAAGGATTCACTTTGACTGGAAGGGTGGAAAATGAAGAAAGCAAGTAGGTGTGTTTGAGAATATCCCTGCAGATGTTTTGATAGGGAATGACTTTGATAATGCAGTACCTTGTGTGCATGTAGTTACACACAGTCAGTCTTGGAGACAGGCATGCGGGGCTGGTAGCCTGTGGGAGACCAAGACAGAACACACATGTGAATCTAGGGTTGGTAAAGTGGCCATTTCAGGGAGGGAGCTACCCAGTAGCAGTGATCCTGAAGGTGAGCCACTGCTGCTTGTAGGTACTGATGTTTCCTTGGACAGAGTGATTGGAAGAGTAGAGGTGAGTGGTAGTACCCAAGTGAGGCACCTCTGTCAGAGGATACCAGACTTCCTGTGGAAGGGGAGCTGGGAAGAGTTACAAAAATAGAGCTGAGACAGCCTCAGCTCTCATACCCTATACTAAGAGGCTTTCGGGAGGTAGTTAGGGATGCACCTGATTCTCAAGGAAATGAGAAGTCAGTATACTGCAACAAAGGACTACTGTATAAAGAGTGGACCCATGAGGGAGGGCTAGAGGGTGAGGTAATACAGCAGTTGTCAGTGTCCAGAGCCTACCATATGGTACTTCTAACTATAGCCCATGACATTCCTTTTGCAGGTCCCATGGGTGTAAAGCATACCAAGAGATGTATTGTGCAGAATTTTTACTGGCTTGAGATTGCAAGGGATGTAACAGAGTACTGCAGGGCATGTGAGCAGTGCCAAAAAGTAGGGAAGACAGGAGACAAGGTCAAAGATCCTTTGATGCCTTTGTCTGTGATTGAGGAGCCATTTCAGAAGGGTAGCTATGAATGTTATCGGGCCTCTGAGTACCCCAAGTTCCACAGGGAAGAAGTTTATCCTAGTGGTAGTAGATTATGCTACTAGATACCATGACATGGTGACTCTGTCCTCCATTGAGGCAGAGAAAGTGGAAAATGCTTTGTTAGAGATTTTCAGCAGGGTAGATTTCCCAAGAGAAATACTGACTGCCCAAAAGTGCCAATTTCATGTCAGACCTGCTGGCTTGTCTGTGGAAGTACTGTGGGGAAAAGCACCTAAAGACCACACCCACCAATTCCAGACTAATGGTCTTGTGGTGAGGTTAAACTCTACACTAAAGACCACGCTATGGACATTTGCAGACCAGACAAGTTTAAGAGAGAGTGGGACAAATATTTGCCCTGTCTGCTGTTTGCATACAGAGAGGGACCCCATGAATCCATGGGTTTTTCATATTTTGAGTTGTTGTATGGGCGTAGGGTGAAAGAGATTTTAGATTTGATTCATAATAAGTGGGAGGGTGAATGTGAATCCCACAAGGAGTCTGTTGTGGCATATGTCCTAAACCTCAGGACAAGAATTAGTGAGCTCATGGGCTTGGCCCAGAACAACCTGACAGGAGTACAACAGCAGAAAAAGATCTGGTATGACAGGAATTCTAGAGCCAAAGAGTATGCTGTGGGACAGCAGGTTATGATTCTCATTCCTGTCAGACACAATAAGCTCCAGGCAGCTTCAGAAGGATCCTTTAAAGTGGTAAGGAAGGTCAGTTATATTACCTACATGGTAGACCTGCTAAGCAGGAAGCTGGGGCACAAATTGCACAAAGATAACCTGATGAAGCCTTACCGTGACAGGGATGCCCTTGTGCTAAGTATTTGCAGTAGGTGGCAGGAGGAGTCTGAGAGGGATTTATGGCTACAGCGAGCCAGCCAGGAAAATGTCAGGTTACTAAGGTGGAGCCTAGGTTTGCAGGCACAGTCATAAATAGATATTTAGTATTTTCATATCCCTTTATTATTTATTACATATATTTAAATGTTTTATTGTTGCTGGCCCTTTAGAGAATAGTTTAACCTGTGAGAGTCCTTATATCTATTGTGTGATACTGTGACTACTCCTGAAAGCCTTGCTGTTTGGTCAACATTACAATTTGTATTAATATTAATTTCACTCATTATAATTGGGTAGCCTTGCAAGAGCCTAAGATTATTTGGCTTTGGAGTATCTGGTGGTGGTGTAACTACCTTATATCCTGGCAGAACAGGGCATAGCTAGTAAATCAGTGCCAGCCTTTCCCAGGTTTGTATGTGTGTGTGTGAAAATGAAATCTCAAAGAGTGTGTGCATCACCTGTTTGGAACAGGGACACAGAGCACTGGTTTCACAGAGAGGGTGCTGGAGAACTTGGCTTAGAAACTCAGCTGAGGTCTCAGCTCTATAGCTGTATCAGTGGGGAATCTTACTGGCCACCTGGAATGAGACAGATAGACAAATCTAGACCCCAGATTGAGTGTGTTCCCTGTGTGCTCTTAAGGGGAAACTGTGCTTGATGCAGAGAGCTGCACCTGGAAATAATGGGTGTATCCAGCTTTTTTCCAAGTGAAGATCCCGCTCCAGCACCAGTGGTGAGGATTCAGGCTCCCTGATTACTGGCCCAGAATGGGGAAATGACATGATATGGACTTTTGTATATTTCTGCATTTTCTTGTTTTATTAAAGCAAATGCCCGAGTGATGTTGAACAACGTCTGAATTCTTGACATTTGTTTCTGATTTCTATCTCTGTTTGAGCCAACTATGTTTTCTTCATCAATTTATCAAGACTCTTAATTTCTCCATTCACTCCATTGACCAGCATTAATGATTATTTGTACCAATATATTGCAAATAATTTATAAATACTTAAACTTCACATCCATGATGAAGCACCTAGCTCAACAAATATCTTATTAAATCATATAAACCATTTCTTAACTATTTAATGAATTAGTTAACAGCTAATTTAAACAACATTTTAGCAATCCTTATATGCCAGTAGGAGGCACAACTGTCTTTTATGCTCATTTCAGCTTAGTATTCTACTCTTTAATCTTCGGGTAGAGAGATTTTTATGTTAAAAACAACTATATATATATATATATATATATATATATATATATATATATATATATATATATATATTGTTCTGCCTCATTCATAAATATTGAAGTATTCACATGCTAAATACCTCATCTATGGAGGGCACTGTCATTTCATTTCATGCAGGTAAACTCAGGATAATGCAAAATAACTTACATCTTACCCAGATGTATTTAGAAAATCATTCTCTGTTACTAAACCTTATGCTTGATGCAGAGAAAGCTTTTGAAAGAGGAAAGCCATATGTCTTCTTTTAAGTGGTATTACACATTAATAAAGGCATATGTCTTCTCTTAAGAGATATTAAATTGTAATTTCCCTCATCAACTTATAGACCTTTCCATCAAGGAAATGTCAGGGGCATCAAGTCTCAATGTACCCTGCTCAAAACATCAGTATTTAAGCCTTTGGCAAGGAGTTGTAACCAAAATGTGGTCAGTGTTTTCACTGTGGTAACTCTAGAACTGCTGTTAGTCACTAGTAATAAATGGATAAGAACACTGTGACACCAGTTTTGCAGGTGTAAGTTTAGATGTGACTAAGATTCTTCTGTATATCCTGACAGTGCTAGATATTTTTATTGTCATTCTTAGCGTGCTTTTTTAGTGTTGTGGACTGACAAACTGAGGTAGTTGGTACTAATTTTCAAAAAGTGGGGGAGAGTGTTTTTCAGTTATAGACTAAATCATACTCCTTGGTCTCCATGGCAAAATCTGTGTCAGGGAGCTGGAATCTTGATGGCATGTATTACCTCAAGAGTTGATTCATTAGGAGAAGTGCAAATTTTGTTCTGAGTAGGTAACAGCAGATTATTTCTTCCTTCTTACAGGATGAAAGCCATTACCGTAACCAAAGAGTCACAGATCTGAGCAGGAGCCCAGTCACTGGATGATTTGGTTAGGTTGATTGGAAATGAGTGGCCAAGTATTAAGTTCACTCATTCTGGTGGAATGGTTAGAGGTTATCATGACTGGCTACAGCCCACCTGTTAGTAAAGGCACAACATTTTTAATGACAATACATGAGTTGATCATCTGTGCTAGCAGACATGCATGCAACAGTTCCCTATTAGAAGACAGAAGACGCATTCTTTCGAATGTGTCTTGGTCGAACTCAAAAGCCTGAAATGACAAAATATCGAAGCAGCTTTAAAGCAAATTCTTTCCCTGGGAAAGAATTTGCTTGGCCGCTTCGTTACTTTGCCATTTTCGGCACTCTAGTGCGGTCTTGGAGTTGGTATATTTAAGTAAGGGGTGTGGGGGAATCAGCTTGTCACCAAAGCAAAGCTCACCAGGAGGATGAGTTTTGAAAACAAATGACTGCAATCAATAGATGCTCATTTCTGTACTTACATAGACTGCTAAGATTGTCATCCAAGCAGATGCTTTTGACATTACTATTTTCTCATTAAAACAAAAGAAGCATCATCATTGGTTTTGCTTGCCCTATAAATGGAACACAACCCAGTCTTTGAAGATGCCCAAAATGAAGCTGTTCACATTGGCAAGTAACAAACAAGCACTGAACTTATTTGCAAAGGATTTATTGCTATTCAGAGCAAACTGAAAGGAAGACTCCACAGACTTCTTAATTGTTTGTATGACTTCAACCTTGTGTGTTGAGATAAGGTTAATACAGAAAAAAATTATACAATTAAATGTCAATCTTCAGTCTAACAACTCAAGGAACAATTCTATTTTGAATGCTAAAAGTTCTAAATATTCAAGGATTCAGATGCAGTCTATACTTTAAGGTACTTTAGAAAATGGGTGGACTGTAAATGCTATATTCTCAAGCAAGTCCAAGGCTTCACAGCAGCAAATTAAACCATCACAAAGCACAAAAAAAATAAATGTCACCAAACTGTGTTCACTCACTAAATGCAAATGCTTAGCAAACTTAAGTTAAAAAGAATATAATAAATTCAACTGGAAACAAAACAAAAAAAAGAAAGAAACATAACAAGACTAACTGCAATAGTGGTAACAAGGAGCTGCTGCTTTATTTTCCCCTAGCTATCCACAGTACCTAAAACAATGTACTTATTGAGCATGGGAAAATAAATGAAATTAGGACATTCATGTTTGGAAATAATTGTGTGTGTGTGTGTGTGTGTGTGTGTGTGTGTGTGTGTGTGTGTGTGTGTGTGTGTGTATGTGTGTGTGTGTGTGTATGACAGTGTTTGAGTGAGAAAGAGTGTGTGAACTCATCTCAAGAATCCTCTTAAATAATTATCACAGATGAAGAAAAGCATGCATTTTTATGATTAACTTAGCAAAAATATAAGCAAATTCAGGGACATTCTACAAAATCGCAGACATTTGAGAGCTATATTAGGGAGAAGTCACATTGCATTGCACTGTGAATTTTTTTCATTCATTTCATCACTTTCAGCATAGACAGTTTTGGGTGTGTGTGTATTTGTATACAAATTAAATGCTTAAATAATGTAATAGATATATCTTTTGTATGTCAAATTTGTCCTCCAGCTGCAACTAAATATCATACAATGTCTATGAAACATTAGGTGGAGGAAATATTAAGAATACAAAAAATGTATATACTAATAATAAAATAAATGCAAACCAATTGAACAGATGGCGCATTTTCTAAGTGCAATAATGCCCTCCAAGTTGGGCATTACAGGGAAATTACAAATATTTCAAGGGCAGTTTTTGGTGTCTGGCCTCATAATGCAATTGGATGATCCATTATTTCTTCAATAATGACCACCCTGTTCTGCATTATTTCTTGGATCCTTACTAACACTAGTAGTACAAACTTCTAAAAAATACAGCTTGGCATTACTGTCTCTTAATTTTGTAATTTCTCCTATGGCATGAGTAACCTCAGATTCATCATATCCCCTATCTACAAATGAATTAATTAAACTGTTGGTATGGTTAAAAAAGTCTTGATCCTTTACATTCAACCAAGAGGCTCTATTAACCTGATTTTTTGCAACATTTATAAAAATGTGTGATGGAAGCATAGTGTCATGAATAAATAATAATAAGTGGTTACAATGACATGATTTTCTAAACAGCTTGGTAGACATATTACCTTGATCATTAATTACAACATTAACATCTAAAAAATTGATGCTCTTCTCAGAATATACTAATGAAAACCATAGAAAAGAAGTCCTTGAACTGATATATTCCTCTAATGCATGAAGCTCTAATAAAGAGCCATCCCAAACGAGGAATATGTCGCCCACAAATCTATGGTAAAAAAGCACAAATTCACTGAAAGGGCCTTTTATAATATGCTCTTGTTACCAGACTGCCATGACAACATTGGCATAGCTATTGGTACAAGATGTGCCCATAGCTACATCATTCTTTTGCCAATAGAAAACATTATTAAAAATAAAAACATTGTTATCTAAATCACACTTCAGAAGAACAGAATACAACTCACTTTGTTCACTGGTAAAACTACCATAGCAACTCAAAAACTGTTTGAAACTCAATATACCAACATCATTAGGGATGACAGCAAAGAGAGACATCACGTCAAGAGTAACCATAAATACAGTACTATTAATGACAAACTCTCAAGTGGCTGAAAATAAGTCAGTCAGAAAATTCTGAGTGCCTCTCAAGATATACTTATTTAAATTCAAAATAGGTCTAAGAGCCTTCTCAATGTAAAGGGACATAGGCTCAGTACACCAATTACGCCCTGCAACTATAGGGCATAAGGGAGGGTGTGTAGTATTTTTATGCAGTTTAGGTAAGCCTTGAATCATGGATATCAATGGATTGGATGTAAAAAATAATTAAATAAACATCTGTCTATAGCATTGTTAACTAACAAACCTTTTAAAATGAAACCTGTGATCTTAACCATAAAATCAACTTTACTTTTATTGATCCTAACATAAAACTCAGTGTCAGATAACATCAAACTAATTTCATTGATATACCACTCTCTATCAACCACAACAATAGGCCCACCCTTATCAGCCGGTCTTATTACAATATCAACATTATTCTTGGGATTAGTTTGTCTTATTTTATTTGGTGGACTTGAATTCTGGCTGTTGTTGGTGGTGTTTTGTTGCATTAATGTATTATTTTTTTAGATTTCCTTATATCACACAAACATTTACCAATGTTTACACAAGCATACGCAAACACACTGTTATGGCAATATGACAAAATATAAACCACCCAACTTGTCCAGCATATTTGATACTTAATACAATCCCCATGCAAAGCCTACATGATTTTAGCACTTTAACATGATGATCAGCAGCATTCATTGAATATGCAGGCTGCTCATCACACTTACATGTTTACAAGCACCTTTTCATGACCAGCAGCAGTGTTGGCAGTCAAGAAAAGGTACAAGGAATCACAAGCACACAGTGGAGATAAAATGACTTGCCTGTCAGCAAACCTATTAGGCTTGCATACACTGACAACTTATATGAAGTAAGGGCAAGTCGATTACAAGTAAAACAATGCAGGGGACATTAAATGGGGAGAATGTAAACAGAATACAAGGGTAATAGTGCAGACATAGGTAAGAGGGGAGGGTAAATGGAGAAAATGTGCCCAGTTAATGCAGTCAGATATGATGAGGTCATAAAGAAACATTTTAAACAGAAATACTTCCATAGTGATGTAGTAATAATAATAATTAATCCTGTTTACAACTCTTGTTCACAAAACTAAAACAGGCATGCTAACAATGGATGTGAGAGGGACACAATGTAACTTTGTAACAAAGGGCAGAAAATTGGATATTAATGTTGATAACATGCTGAGATGACATAACAGTTAACAAGGACAGTGAATATTTCCGGGGTTATGCACACAGACTGCAGTTATTGAATATGACCAGTATATGTAAGGAATGTACGTGTGATAACTGACAGTAGCGCTGTATTCTCCACTTTATCATGTGCAAACAAGAAAAAATGATCCCTACAGCTATCGTATCATGCACATCAGAAAGGGACATGTTTTGCCATTTGTCATTTGTCAACCATAGACAAGGGGTATATTACCTTGAAACATGTATTAGACAAGCATGTGTTATATATTCATGTATATCCTAAACAGTAATATAATGACACTCAAAATTTAAATGTGACAAATGACCATACAGATCTGATGTTATTTCAGTTGTTCAAGGTCTCCATTCATAAATGGAGTGCATCGACTAAATGATAGATATTAAAAAATTCTTCCAATTCTTTAAAAGAGGGATAAGGAAGTATTGTCAAATGCCTAGCCTCCCTAACATGACAAAACATTGTTTGGGGCACCCTGCTACTTTTAATGACCCTATAGAATTATTGGGAAGAGTCTCTGATGGTGACCACTGAAGGAATTCAGGTAATAGGCCTAGTATGAATGCTGACCTGGAGGGTAAGATTTCTGGACACAATGGCTTTGAAATTACAGACTGGTGTCAGTGAGAATTTAAGTTTAAGTCTAACTTTTTGGCCAACTGACTAGGGAGACAGGGTTCAGGACTATAGTCTTTCTGAGCAAATTAAATTGTTGGATAAAAAACTGAGTAAGCTTCATAACTTTCAGCTGGACAATGCATACTTAAGATGTGTTGGGATCTATATGTTAATTTTTTGGATGACAGCTTTATATTGTGGAAGAGTTCTCATGAAGAACTGGAATAATTTTTATGTATATAAATTCTACTACTAATTTTTTAAGATTTGCTTTCCATCATTCCAGTCAGAGCAACAACTACCTAGATGCCCTGATCAATAAAAAAGTTAATTGTGAGTGACTTTTTATTGAACAGTTACAGGAAGCCAGCATTTTCTAATTTATACATAAACTTCAACAACGGCCACCCTGTGCACCAGAAAAGAGAAATAGTAAAAGGACAATTGGTAAGGTCAACAAGAATGATCTCAGATGATTCAGAGTTTGAAACCCAATCTGGCATTTTGTCAAACATGTTTCAGGTTAGAGGTCATCCATCTAAAATCATTAGAAGTTAAGAATGACAGATATGGGAGATTTAAAATTTTACTTGGTGAAGATCCTCAATATGGTCCTAATGG
Organism: Protopterus annectens; assembly: GCF_019279795.1. NCBI lineage: Eukaryota > Metazoa > Chordata > Ceratodontiformes > Protopteridae > Protopterus > Protopterus annectens. The sequence continues at coordinate 846,992,141 of NC_056734.1, forward strand.
GAATCTGAGTATTACTAACGACAGGAGTACTAGGACATTCAATTTTTCTTTTGTTTTGAAGTATTTCTCTGATTGTCACAACATCAGGACAATTATTCAGAAAAATTGGAACAGTTTTGGTTTTGATCATGATGTGTTGTGCAGTGTGGGAACTAACCTCCCAAATTATGTATAAGAGAGGTTACAATTCGAAAAATAGTTTTGAAAATAAGAAGAGAGATTTAGTAAATTCAGATATGGATAATTTGTCTAGTTATAATATGAATAAATGTGGATGTTGTAACCAATGTGACCACATCTTGCTTGGGAGTAGTATTAAGATCCGTGACAAGAATATTATGTTAGCCAGAAATGTTAATTGCACCAAAGGGATGGCATACATTGATGTGTGTGAAATTTATAATGCCTTTTATCTTGGCAAAACTGAAAGACCATTAAATAAGATGATATATGAATATTTTAGGATATAAGAAAGTGTAATGACAATAATTCTTTCTCTAAACATTTGAAGATATTCCCGAACCACATTAACTTTAAGTTTGCCAATTTAAAACAGGTCCATATTAACTCCCTGGGTGAATCTTGGGAGACTCTGGTTGAATATAAGGAATTGCAGTAGCAGTAGTAGCTAAATACAAACAAACCACCCAGTTTGAATGGCAGCATTTTGATTAATATTGTTCTAAAACTGAGGGCAGCTAAATTATAATTACCTCATTGCTTTTAAGAAATGTTTGAATACAAACATTTTTTTAACTATGTTAACGGTCTAAAATAATATGGCATTTTTAAAAAAAGCATTCCTATTTAATAATTTTGGGGGTGTTTTATACAAATGTAATTAATATATATATGTCTTATTTTTATTTCTTTACTACTTTTTAATTTTTTTTCTATTTCAAAGTATCAACCTAAGCTAGTTTCTGTATAAGTGTTTTCAACAGTTCGGCCCCTTTAAAGAAAACTGATGTGAGTTGTTTCTCATTATCTTTTAAAATATGCACATATTTCATGAATATTCAATATGTTTTACAAAATTTTAATCCGGAAAGGCTGATTGCATTGATTTTACATCAGATGATATTTTTTATAATATATATATATATATATATATATATATATATATATATATATATATATATATATATATATATATATAGATAGATAGTTAAATTTTGTGGTGTATTTGTGTTTAATTTCTGATGAAGTCCTCGTTTGCAATGATGAAAGCACTCAGACATTTATTTATTCTCAATAAATAATTGAATTGATTACTTTTTGGACTCTTGTATAAGAACACAGACTGGTCTGACTAGCAGAGTTTACTTTGGATTCTGTTATGGCAGCTAAGGATATGAAGGAAAAGATAAACAAAAGATAGTAGAATTCACAGAAAAGCCACACAGAAGCAAGGAATCATTCCCCAAAATATATTCTTAGCACTTTCATCTCAGACAATGACAAGACTTCATCAGATAAAAGTACAAATCCAAAAGAACCTTTAAATACCCTTAGAACTAGATGACATCAACATCTCATTATGTATTTGGAGAAAAACATGCACAAAATACCCTAGAATACATGCAAAAAAAAACACATTATTAAACAATATAAAAATAATATAGGGAATAATTAACCAAAAATAGACTGTTAAAATTATCTACTTTGAGTTTTTAATTTTTTTTAAAATACAGCCAATGGATACCATTTCATTCAGTCCAGGACAGCCCAATGCTCTCAAACATAGGATCCAGTACAATTCCCTTTTCTCAAGCAATAACTGCCATGGTCCATCCTTAGGGTTTGGATTTACTTGTTCAATTACCATAAACTTAAACTGGTGCTCAGGGAAGTCCAATAGGTGCCGAAATAGAGCATTTGTCATTTTTTTCTTATTTATCTCATCGATAAGTTCTTAAATATGTTTTTTTTAATTTGTGCTCAGTATTCCCAGCATAAAACACTGGGCAACACTGACACAATGCCCCATATACTACCCCTGAGGTATTTCAGTTAAACATATTAACATTCAACTGGTATCTATTAATACCAAAAAGTTCACCAATGTTAATATAAGAACAAAAATGGCAACATCCACATTTGGACATATGCCAAGATTTTTTATCTTTAAGGTTATATGGGCAAAGTGATCTCTTCATAAGGTTCTTTAAATTATTACCCCTCTTATATACAATCACGGGATTAGAACCTATTTTTTGCCTTACCATACGGTCATCCATAAGCACAGACCAATTTTTAAAAATAATGTCCCTGACCTGTTTAAAATCAACAGTAAATCTCATAATGAAAGACAACCTAAAGTTTGTATCAGCATTTTGATGAGCAGTAAAATTAGTTTCATAAACCATATTAGTGGGCTCAGTGGGATTGTAAGAATTATTAACTTCCAAACTCATTAAGATAGGAACATAACCTCGCCCTATTAATCACTTCCATTTTGATCTCTTTCACAAATTCCATTGGATAGTCTATTTTAAAAAAATATAGATTCCAACAGGACACATTCTTTTATAAAGTCATGAAATACTGATTCCATCCTAGCAGCCCTGACAAATTGTCCTTTGACAACTGCTTTCTTTTGGGGCGGAGCGTAGAAACATATCTACCATTAACTATATTGCTGACCCAATTTACATCCAAGTAGCTAATACAATTATCTTTTAACACATGTAACCAACAGAAACCACACTCCGGTCAAAGGAAAAAAAAAAAAAAAAAAAACAGAAAGTGGTACACGTAGCTTGGACAGCGATGTAACCAGCAAGTCTGTTGGACTCAGAAAATGACCAGCTTAAGCCCCGTAACTGAAACGAAGTGGTAAAGCACACCAATCCACATCCGATATAGCTCTCTCCAGTCCGCATACACAAAACGCCAAAAAATTGCGAAATCTTCTTTTTAAGAATCTTCTTTATTGTAACAGCTAAAAAACATCTAACACTTTCACCAGTTTAGCGCTTTCATCTGCATGACGCAGACTTCCTCAGAACTGGTGAATACACAACAATTCCCCTTATTTATTTGAATTTTGGCGCCATTTCTCTAGTTCCTTAAAGCAGTATGCAGAGTACTAAATGTTGAGCAATATATGTATAGAAAATACCCATCTATTATTTAAAAACATTCATTACTTAGTTGTAGTTGATAATATAAAGCAGTGAAACAAATTCCCAAATAATATCACAATATCTTAGCAATAAATATAATATAATGCAATACAATATAATACAATTTCGTGTACTTTCTCACTTAATAAACCATGCCATGAATGCATAAATTGCAATACATATATAATACACATTATAATTATCCAACAAAATTAAATAATAATCAATAAATATTATAAATATTGTAAGTTAATTAATAAATATTATTTTAAAAATTGCTTAAAAATCATAAAAGACTGTTTCATTTAAAAAACAACATTAAATGGTTTAAATGAGTGACAATACACTTTAACTTAGAATACATTGAATTGTATTAAATTAAGTTTAATTATGCCAGATATGTTCAGCCTATTACATAGGCAAAACAGAAAGACAACTAAAGAAAAGGATCTATGAACATTACTATAGAATTAAAAAGAAAGACAGTAAAAATGCCCTTTACCGACATATTAAGGAAAATGGGGACACTCATATCTTTTTATTTTGTGTTATAGATCAAGAACTAGGAAACATTTATGAAGGTGACTGGAAAACTAGATTAGCCTGTAAGGAAAGCAATTGGCAGATGCTCACTGATTCAACCAGGAGTCCAGGTATTAATGAATACATTAGCATTAAACCATTTTTGGTACTGGATGCATAATTAAACTTAATTTAATACAATTCAATGTATTCTAAGTTAAAGTGTATTGTCACTCATTTAAACCATTTAATGTTGTTTTTTAAATGAAACAGTCTTTTATGATTTTTAAGCAATTTTTAAAATAATATTTATTAATTAACTTACAATATGTATAATATTTATTGATTATTATTTAATTTTGTTGGATAATTATAATGTGTATTATATATGTATTGCAATTTATGCATTCATGGCATGGTTTATTAAGTGAGAAAGTACACAAAATTGTATTATATTGTATTGCATTATATTATATTTATTGCTAAGATATTGTGATATTATTTGGGAATTTGTTTCACTGCTTTATATTATCAACTACAACTAAGTAATGAATGTTTTTAAATAATAGATGGGTATTTTCTATACATATATTGCTCAACATTTAGTACTCTGCATACTGCTTTAAGGAACTAGAGAAATGGCGCCAAAATTCAAATAAATAAGGGGAATTGCTGTGTATTCACCAATTCTGAGGAAGTCTGTGTCATGCAGATGAAAGCGCTAAACTGGTGAAAGTGTTAGATGTTTTTTAGCTGTTACAATAAAGAAGATTCTTAAAAAGAAGATTTCGCAATTTTTTGGCGTTTTGTGTATGTGGACTGGAGAGAGCTATATCGGATGTGGATTGGTGTGCTTTACCACTTCATTTCAGTTACGGGGCTTAAGCTGGTCATTTTCTGAGTCCAACAGACTTGCTGGTTACATCGCTGTCCAAGCTACGTGTACCACTTTCTGTTTTTTTTTTTTCCTTTGACCGGAGTGTGGTTTCTGTTGGTTACTAGTTTTAACACATGTGAAAACTTCAAAAACTCATTAGTATTCTTGATATACTCCAAGAACAGTTCAACATCATTCTTACCACCCTTCCAAATGATGAACAAATCATCCAGGTATCTCAAATACAATACGCAATTCTGCAAAAGAACATGTCCAAACAAAAATCTTCATTTCCATTCACACATGACAATACTGGCATAAAGGGGACCACAGACTGCTCCCATTGCTACATCTCTTTGTTGTAAAAATATTTGTTCATCAAAAACATGTAATTATTGGTCAATACCAATCCATCATTTCAATATATAGATTGATGTCATTTTGCAATAAGCCCTTCCTAAACAAATATTCTTCGAACCAATTCAGGCTCACGTTATGGGGTATTGATGAAAATAAATCCTTAACATCAATAGTCAAAAAGAAAAAAGCTGGGTCAAATTGTACCATATTGAATTTACCAAGAAAGTCCCATGAGTCAATACATAAATGTTCATTTTTCAATTAATATCTAAGAATTTAGCAAACGTAGAGGTAATAGAATTGCGAGGGGCGGCCACGGTGGTGCAGTGGTTAGCATTGCCGCCTCACAGCAAGTGGTTCTCTGGTTCGATCCTCGGCTGGGGTGCCTTCTGTGTGGAGTCTGCATGTCCTCCCTGTGGTCGCGTGGGTTTCCTCCGGGTGCTCCGGTTTCCTCCCACATCCCAAAGACATGCTGCAGGTGGATTGGACACTCTAAATTGGCCCTAGGTGTGTGTGTGAGTGTGCCTTCTGTGGAAGGTTGGGCGCCGGGCTGGAAACTCAACACTGTAAAACTCCACTGCCATTCAATGTGCGGACAAGGTGATCCGCTGTAGCGACCCCTAACCGGGAAAAGCCGAATGAAGAAGAAGAAGAAGAAGAAGAGGTAATAGAATTGCGAGCATCAGCTATTGGACACATAGGGGGATCCACCAGGTCTTTATATAATTTAGGCAAGCCAAACATTGGAAGTATAATTGGAAAATTCACTTTCAAATATCCAAACCCAGACAAGGAAATACATTGTTCAAAAAGCATGTCACTTAATTGTGTCACAATTCTAGCGTAGGCAATGTTAGGTTCATTTATGGAAACTTGGTTGTAAGCATCACTGAAGAGAATGGAATACATCCTATTCACATAATGTTGTAAGTCTATGATTACAACCCCCCACCCTTATCACGCTGCATAATCCAAATTTTGATTTGCTGCAAAACTCTGAGCAATTCCCCCTCCTAAGAACTTAAATTACTAGGTACATTTGTTCTACCTTTTGACACATACCTTAAATCCACTTCACATAATTTTTCAAACAGCATAAATGTAGGGTGTAATTGAGGGTTGCATACACTAGGCACCCAAAGTTCATTTCTGCCTTGTTCACAACTGTCATTTAGTCTTTCATTACGAGATTTACTATTGATTTTAAATAAGTCCAGGACATTATTTTTAAAAATTGGTCTGTGCTTATGGATGACTGTGTGGTAAGGCAAAAAATAGGGTCTAAGCCCATGGTTGTATACAAGGGGGGGCAATAATTTAAAGACCCTTATGGCAAGATCACTTTGCCCATATAACTTTAAAGATTAAAAGTCTTGGCAGATGTCCAAATGTGGATGTTACCATTTTTGTTCCTATATTAACACTGGTGAACATTTTGATATTAATGGATACCAGTTGAATGTTAATGGGAGGTTTAACTGTAAGCTCAGGGGTAGTATATGGGGCATTGTGTCAATGCTGCCCAGTGTTTTATGTTGGGAAGACTGAGCACAAATTAAAGAATCGTATTTATGAACATATCTATGAGATAAATAAGGAAAAAAATGACAAATGCCCTATTTTGGCATCTATTGGACTTCCCTGAGCACCAATTTAAGTTTATGGTAATTGAACAAGTAAAACCAAACCCTAGGGGTGAACCATGGCAGCTATTCCTTGAGAAAAGGGAATTGTACTGGAGATAGCAGTGGGCTGGCCTTGACTGAATGAAATGACATCTATCGGCTGTATTTTAAAATTAAAAGCACAATGTAGATGATTTTAACATTCTATTTTTGGTTAATTATTCCATTTATTATATTTTATTTTGTTTAATAATATCTATTTTTTTGCATGCATTCTAGGGTATTTTGTGTATGTTTTTCTTTAAATACATAAAAAGATGTTGATGTCATCTAGTTCTAAGGATATTTAAAGGTTCATTTGGATTTGTACTTTTATCTGATGAAGTCTTGTCATTGTCTGAGATGAAAGCGCTAAGAATAAATTTTGGGGAATGAGTCCTTGGTTATGTGTGGCTCCTTGTGAATGCAAGTGTTTGTGGAACTTTAAAAAAAGATAGTACAAAACCGAGAAAACAGAAACTATTTCCTAAGGATATGGACCTCAAGAAACAAGCAGTAAAAATATATTTAGTCCCTTAAATTTTATCCAGGGGTCAGACATATTTTTATCAACCAGAGGAGAATTTGTGGATAATAATTAATAAATAATTTAAGGATTTTATCTGGGAGGGAAAGAGGACAAGAGTCAACTGGGCTACATTAGTCCTTCCAATAGAACAAGGCAGTTTTGGATTACCTAATTTGAAGGGATATTTCAAAGCTACACATTTAATATCGTATATATAACACCAGCAGAAAACTATAATTCAAAGTGAAAAGAGATAATGATGAATCAGGAGGAAAGTAACAACAATGGGATTTTGGATGAAGATCCTTAAGGAGAATTACAACAGTCATATAGAATATTATATTCATAAAGTAGCAGAATGTATTGTAAGAACTAAGCCAACAAGGGAATGGAGAAAGAGGATTCTCCTGATAGGGATTACTGTAATTGGTGGTATAGAGAATAGACAAGAGGGGGCTTGAATTTACTGGAGAAAACTGTCAAATGAACCAATGTACAGGGAATAAATAGAGAGATAAATGTAATAGAATAGGGAGAGATCAAAAAAAACTTTTGGAATGCAGGCTACAGACTGCCTTCACTATCAGGGATTGATATAAGTATACAGGCAAAGAGAAAGGAATATGGTAATTCTAAGTGAAAGACCTGCAATGATAGAGTTTTTAGCTGAATCTAGAGCAGATGCTTCTGTTTAAAAGGATAATTAGTAGGACATATAAAATATTGCACTGCAAATATAGCCATCAATCAGAGGAGGTTGGAAAAGATTGGGAAGAGAGATTGGATAAGCAATTCACAAAGAAACAATGAGAGGATATATGCATGATTCCCAAATATGCAACAAAATCTAGAAGATTTAGGATTTATGCCTAAAACTTTTTGCATAAGTATGTTTCATACCCAAAGCAGACACCAACTAATTTTTCCTTAGGTAGATTGCAAATATTGGAGGCATAATGGGAAAGAAAGAGTTAACTGGGAACATATGTTTTGGGAGTATAAGGATTTGGAAGATTTAAAAAATTCCCTATAAGGTACACTGTTAGAAATACTGAGTGAGCAAATGGGTGTAACTAAGAAAATTATTTTTCTGAGCTGATATACAGCACCAGAATTGTGTATAAATAGTAAAGCCTTGTTAAGGTAAATTCTACTGGCTGCCAAAAAAAGATTACTAGGAAATGAAAATCAAAGTCTAAAACAATCTTATTTGAAGTAGTGAATATTGTAACACAGATAAAACACTGGAGGTGGGATTGTTAGAAAAGAGTAGAAGCAAGTTTCATAGAAAAAATGAAAATGTGGGAATAATACATATAGAAAAATGTTGTGGAGGAGGAATGAGGTTTAAGGAAGACAGGAACTGACTAACTTATGTAATGCTGGATTGATTATATTGTACAGAAGAATACATGTGATGTATAATGTTTGAAACTGTGAACATGCTAATATGGCTTGTTTTATTTTATATAAATGTAAGTTTGCCTATGTCACAAATGATAATTCAATAAAGGTGCTTTAAAAAGAAATGAACCCTGTTTGTGCACTGTTAAGCAGAGCACAAATGCAAAAGGCATAAAAATAAAAAAAGTTTATATTACAAAGTAATACACTTAATGGATATATGTAGGACGAAACAAGGCAGTTCTAGCATTAGCATGATATAGCCATCCTTTTTACATCTGCTTGCAGCATCACAAGTAGCATTTAGGTTACACACCATCAGGATTTTATGTAATGGCAATAGCTCTGAAAGGGAACACAAAGAGAATGATGACAGGTCATTCTTGCCACAGTACATCTAATTACTCATGACAGCAAAGTTTGCAATATATTATGCATCTGTCATGATGAATAATTGTGAGATATAGATAAAGTCTCCAGCATATATAACACATATGTCCATATTACTTATGTTACTGCTTTTGTGTTAGCACATGCTACAAAATGTCATATGTCACAATATCCATAAAACATATTGTTATTACTAATGAGAAGATGTAAGATTATAAAACCACCTTTGCAACATCAATTCACAGGGACAACAGGTAAGATTTTTTCATGTATTACAGACGTTAGCCTGTCCATTTCATATACAATATTGGGTGCCAATATTTATTCTGAAGCCAGTCATAAACATATATGTGGACTGAATCTGAACCCTTCACTGTGTCCACTTTCTTTAAGCTCACTTTGCTTATACCATGTGCCACAGGTATAGTTAGTTGACATGTACAATTTATTGACTGAGTACTATTCAGAGTGCTGATGGCTGTCAGTGGTTTCAGGCTTGTCTGTGCTACAGAAGGCATTCAAAATTAAAATGTTCACTTTTTTCTTAGGAACTAAACTGTTCACTGCTAGGGACTGCTACCAGTCAAGTCTGCACAATACCAAATGGTGCACAAATGATGTAGGGAAAAGGGAAATATACTTAAATATTGGAAACATTCTGAAACTAATAGTTACATATGCTTATGATCTGACATAGTATCATCTGACATTACACATGCAACAGAAGCAAGTTCTGAAAATTGTCCTGTGTAAGCTTCAGTTAGATGTGTGGATGCCTGTTATACTGGAAACAGTCAAGGTAATCTTTCTTCACACAATATAAAATAAAAATTTGCAACACTGCAGCTCTTTTCTTCTCTTTAGTTTGTGAGCATCATTCCCTTATCTATGCTTCTCTAATAAGACTGCCATGTGACTTGCATTGTTGTTGACATATGTTTCAGTGAGTAATGCACTTTCTTGGAATTGCAGACACACTTTACTCAGAGCCACAAAAATACAAACGTTAAGAATGCTGCTCTCCTAAGTCAGTCAATGTACTCATAGACTATTTTGTAAGTCCCATCTCCCTGACATTTCCTCTCTAAGTGGACATCAAAGAGGACTAGCTGTAAACTCTGATTGTTCCTGCAGTCATAGTAAGCATTCACACTTGCAAGCTGTTAGCAGACAACACTTCTCAATGCTTGTCCTTGAACTGCAAAGGTGTGTGCACACAAGTGTGTATGTCCTTACATCATGTTTACCTGCCTTGCCCTACACTTAGTGCAGATTTTGGAATTCACAAATGCTAACGAGTTCACACCTCATGAGTTTATACCTCAGTTGCATACTCATAGTGCTGAAAGGGTTGAATCTGTGCTATATAAAGTTAATTGTGTAGGTAAGGAACTTATATTGCAGTAGGAGAGACAGTTTGGATCCAGAGGGCTTGATATTGTTATTTGCTTTAAAAACATGCTTCTACTTTAACAACTGACTTGCTGCAAAGGCATCTTGCTGTTTTTTACAGTTTCATGTATTTTAATATTACAGATGGATTGAAATTCAAAGTACAACTAGTTGTTTACTGTCTGCATTATTTTCACTAGCTGTTTGCATAGCCATGTATATCAGTTATTTATTGACTATCAAAAATGTTTATAAATAATGTAATCTGACATGTAATGGGAAGCTTAATATGGAAAGCAGACACCTTAGTCCAGAAGACTGTTGTATTACTTATTAACTAGATCATGGGTCTTGCATTATTAGCCCACAATATTTTGTTAACCTTGTGATGCATACTTGGCTGCTCCCTGCTGAAGTGGATATCCCACAGAATGGTTATCCACTTCCTTAAAAAGCATAATTTATTTTTGTTAATGCTGCAACGTACTACAGAGTTGCAGAAGTGTTTGTCCTCTTAGAAATTTCATATAAATTCCTTTCTTTATTGGGTGGTTGAACAGGGAATGTCTAAATTAACTTGTGTGTACTAATATGGATCCTTACTTTTTTATGCATGTTGTATTTGGTTGACAGATACATTCATGGATATTTTTGTTTTATTACCAATCATTTTTGGTTACTTATCTTTTTTCTGCTTATGTTTCCCCTTTTATAGGGTTATACTGCCCAATACATCTGCACCCTGTAAAACTCCATACACTGACACTGAAAATGAAGTGATCATTTAGGCACTATGTCACTATGGGTCATTCCTGTTAGCCAGAGGCAGAGGTGACAAGTTGTCTCATGACTGCATCTGGGAGCAGGTAATGAATGATGTTAATGCAGTCAGAGGCCATGGACATGCCTATTGCATAATAACACATAGGGCCAGTGATGTGATCACAAGTGGCCAGACATCAGGCAGATGCAACTACCTATGAATATATGGATATCTGGGGGTGGTTCTGTTATCCAGCCACCACTGACTGAAACAGAAGAGTGCCTGTTTACTGTCAAAGACCCATACAGCTCAGCATAGGGTTCACACAGAATCATTGATGTTGGGGCTGATGTGCAAGACAACCCAAGTTTGTCTGTTGTAGAACTTCCAGATATACAATACAATTAAATATTTGTCGTTGTATCTATATCTATCTATCTATATATAATATATATATATATATATATATATATATATATATATATATATATATATATATATATATATATATATATATATATATATATATATATATATATATATATATATATATATATATATATATATATATATATATCTTTATATATATATATATATATATATATATATATGGGTCTACGTGTTATCATCAAACTTACATTTCAACAAATCTCAAATGAAAGAACTTACTTACCTGAAATCTCAGTATGTCAAAATCCCACTAGTTTTTTATCACAAATCCCCAACAAAACAAATAACAGCAAATATAAAATAAAAATACACATTCTCCAATATTTTTCCAAGGGGACAAGCCCCTGCACCCCCCATGTGGGGAGCTGCACCTCTCACACCCCCTGCCTATTACATATACCAACTCTGAGATCACACTATAGTGACAGCAAGGGTATTTATGTTTATAATTTCCGTGGAAAGTTTTTATGTATGCTGGTCTTTGAAAGTTGGTTTGAACATATTCAAATTGCCATCTTCAGCTGTGTTCTCTCCTCCGTGTCTGGTTTTATCATTATTATACGTTGGATGCACTAGGAGGAGAGTTTACTCCACGTTCTTCATTTTTCCTTGGTATATTTTGATATACTTACTATAGTGTGAACTCCAGCTGAAAGCTACAAGCAGTGTTACAGAAATGTTCCATATACTGCACACTGCCACCACATCTGTTACACTTCACTACTGGTATGGCCTACGAGAAGTTACATAAAACCTATATACTTACACTTCTCACACTGTCATAACAGTAAACATGTATCAAATAAATGAACTTCAGCAAACTGGCATTTCAGCATGCTGAGATTTCGTGTAAGTTCGTGCATCTGCAATTCGAAGAAACGTAAATTCAGTGATAAGCAGTAGACCCATTTATATATATATATATATATATATATATATATATGTGTGTGTGTGTGTGTGTGTGTGTGTGTGTGTGTGTGTGTCATATGTATATATATATATATATATATATATATATATATATATATATATATATATATAAATATATGTCTATATATGTATATTTATGGGTTCACTATAGAATCCCAAATTTCATTATCATAAAATTCTATAGCTAAAAGCTTTAAATCACGAAACACCAGAAGTGTGAAATTCAAAATCCCGAAATTCAGAACTTCTGGTGTTGCGGTGTGTGAATGGATAAGTGTAAGTTCAGGTAAGTATGTATGTGTGTGTAGGTTACGGGCTTTATTGTATGTTAGTGTGTGTTTTGGCTGTGATGTGTGTGTGCAAGGGGCTGTGAAATGTGTGGGTGTGAGTTACCTTTGTGTGTGTGATTTTGCGATCTCAGAGTTAGTATATATAAGTAGGGGGGTGTGGGGGCTGTAGAGAAGGATTGTATGTTTGATTGTTGGGGGATATTGTGTGTATGTGTGTGGTATATTTGTAGTGTAGGTTCGCAATTTTAAATTTCGTGGTTATGGGGTTTTGGGATTTAAATCTTTTGGGCATATAATTTAGAAAAACAAGAGACACTGAGGTAGAGGGAGAAAGAGCTTGGAAGGGTGGGAGGAAGTCAGCTGGACAGTAAGGTTTTGTAGGAAATATCTTATTCTGAGGCTGTAAAGAGAATTGTCTATTTCTTGTATCATTTGCTTTGTGATACATATCATCCATGTTTCATCTCCATTTCTTATAACTAGGCACATCTGGTTCTCTTCTAGCATGACCACCTGCAGATGGTAAGCACAGTTTCGGTAGTCTTATTAATGTACAAAAGGTAAATGTATGTTTAACCGAAAGCTATTTGCCTTCATTGCATTAGCTACTCCTAATTTTTAATCTGTTTCACATAACATAGGTTTGATCAGTTTTATATTCTAATCTCTCTTTGTTGTGTTGATTACTTGTTATCTTGGGTGATCCTGCCATTGGCACTGAGGCATTCCTTCTGCCTGGTGTCAGAGTATCGGTAGCCTCAAACTGGAAGCAGTGCACACTCCAACCAAGACCGGACTAACTGGTCAAGAGGAGAAGGTCAACACCTACAACTCACTACATAGAACATACAGCCCTCCAAAACACCAACCATCACAACCCACACATAGAAACACAAACCATACACCCACCTTCATGGAGGCTCTCAATAAAATTTTACCCAAACAACATAGACCCCCAAGACAGAAATGCAGTCCACCACCACAACACAACACCAACACCAGAACACATAGCTCACAACCACAGTGTGCTCCTCAACCTAAGCCCTTAAGGCAAAACACTTTTCCCAATGTACTAATCATAGGAGACTCAATTGTGAGGCACACTGATGCCCCACTCACTAGGATGAACAAGGAGAAGGTGTCAATCAGTTGTCTGTCAGGTGCCAGGATCGGCCACATAACACATGCACTCAGGTTACTCCACAACAAGAACAAATATGACTCAATAATTGTCCATGTGGTGTGAATGACCTGAAATGTACCTCCCTGGACTACATGAAAAGAGATGTGATGGAACTCTTGGATTATGTGGCTCAGACAAGTATGACCCTAGCTCTGAGCAGTATACTACCATCACCCAGAATGACACCACAGTACGAGCAGCAAATGATTGACTTCAACAACTGGCTAAGTTCCTGGTGTCATTCTAAGGGGATCCAGTATATGTCTGCCTGGGACGACATTATCGACAGACCTCAATGCTTTGCCAGAGATGGCCTGCTTCTGTCACCCCTGGGATTCCAGGTGCTGGCTAAGGCTCTTGCCACCCCTATAGTGATTTTTTATAGGCAGTGTTCCAAAGACCAAAATTCCACCATAACAGCTACAAACAAATGTAATCTGAGGGTCATGCTGCTCAGTGCTAGAAGTCTAAATCTCAAGATGCACTCACTCGAAGCTCTCCTTAAAATGGAGAATGTCGACATCTGTGCTGTAATGGAGACCTGGTTTAAAGAGGCAGAATGTACCCCTGCACTCCCAGGCTACAACTCATTCCATACCTTTCAGCCCCAGAACATGGCCAGAAGTTCCAAAGGTGGTGGTTTCTCCATATTCTTAAAGGATATGCACACCTCTAGACTGGTAGCCCAGCATAATGCATCTGAGATACTTCAGATATGACTAACATTGGGTAAGATGGAGATACAAGTCATGGCCTGCTACAGAACCCCAAACATGTCCCTAGACTCTCACTACAAGTTCCTAAGCACCCTGGAGTATATCAAGATCCAGCCCAATACCCTCTTAATGGGTGACTTCAAATACCGTTCTATCAACTGGGAAAAATATTCAAGTACCAATGTACAGACCCAATGCTTTCAGGAATTTATAAGTTCCAATGCCCTGGACCAGCTCATTCTGACCCCCACTAATGGAAGCAATATCCTCGACCTGGTTATCACCAACATGGGAGACAATTGCTCCACTCCTTTAGTCAATTCCTCCCTGGTTAAATCCAACCACAAACTGATCACCATGGAACTCTCCATCTCACCTACAACCCCTGCTAAGGAGACCACCCTGAAAAACTTCTCTAAAGCCAACTTTGAGCTACTAAAAGCAGAGGTGGTTAACTTCTCGGCACCCATGCCAATGGAAAATAGCTGCATGACTGCAGAATCATACATCAATGCACTGTATGAACATGTACACAAATGCATGGAACTTGCCATACCAAATAGAACTAAGGTGATCTCCTCCAAAAAAGGTGGTCCCCAGCCATCAGTAAATTCTACAACAGGAGTAAGAAACTGTTACAGAAAAAAATAAAGTCACAAGACTGGAAAACCTCCCTAATCAGTCTCAACAAAAAGCTGAGATTCCTTATCAAATCCTCTAAAGCCAGCTATGAAGGCAGAATTGCGGCTGACACCAAAAACAAACACAAAGCCTTCTATAGCTATATTAAAAACCTCCAAGGCAATACCCATATTTGCTCTTAGTTATTGCACAATGGCACCTCCTATACTGAGCCAACAGATACAGCCAACTTACTGGCCAACAGATTCAGTGCCAACTGTATCCCCAAGGGCCCTATCATAATACCAGAAGAAAGCCTGGTACCTACAATTTCTGTGGCACAGGTAAAATCTGCATTGACCAAAGCCAAAAATACAGCATCCATGGGACCTGATAATATCCCTGGCTACATCCTACATGAGCTACAAAATGAACTGGCACCACATCTGTTTGCCCTGTTCAATCACAGCCTTACCTCAGGCTATGTACCTAATCAATGGTGTACTGCAGCAGTCATCCCGCTCCATAAAGGGGGTGCAACTACAGACCCTGGTAACTGTCGCCCAATAAGCCTGTTGAGTCTAGTATGTAAAGCTATGGGGCACATCATCATGGACCTGCTTAACAAAGATACAGGCAATCTCCAAACTCTTGACCCCATACAGTTTGGCTTTGTCAAGGGGAGATCCTGCCTGCTGAATTTAGTTGACTTCTTCAACACAATCACCAAGGCTGTGGATGAGGGTAAGCCAGTGCATACAGGCTACCTCAACCTGGCCAAGGCCTTTGATACTATTCTCCACTCAGGTATTATTGATAAACTCATCAAACTAGGTATCAACCCTTACATCACTAGGTGGGTTGCAAATTGGCTCACAGACAGGACCCACAGAGTGAAAGTTGTGGATACCAAGTCAGACTATCGACCAGTCATGAGAGGAGTCCCACAGGGCTCAGTCCTGGGCCCTCTTCTGTTTGACATCACCTTCTCAGAAGTCCAGGCCAACACAAAAGGACTCTGGCTGACCAAGTTCGCTGATGATGGTAAGCTTGGAGTCATTATCAACTCCCCAAGTGATGTAGACATCCTACAAAAGGGCCTCTCTGAGACCAATGACTGGTGTCAGAACCATGGCTTGAAGCTTAACACCAAAAAATGCGTTATCATCCCTTTTGGAAAAAACTAAGTTCCCACGAAGTACCACAATGATGGTAGCCCACTGAACACTGAAGGGGCCATAAGAGGTCTAGGCACCCAGGTCAACAGCCACCTCACCTTCGACCACCACATTGCCGCTGTGATCAGAAAGTCCTTCTATGTGACACATCTTATAACCAAAGGTTTTGCATCCAGGAAGAAAGATGTCATCATCCCACTATACGCATCCCTAATTAGACCAATCATCAAAAATAGCACCCTGTTTGGCATGTATCTGACCAGACACCTACAACAGTTGGAGAGGCCACAAAAGTACATTTCAAAAAAGATCCTAGGCCTTAAACACATATCCTACATGGACAGACTCAAGAAACCTCAGCTGTTTTCAATCTCTTATCATCTACTTAGAGTTGATCTCTGCTTGACTTACAAAGCCATAGCCGACCCAGCCCTACTTGAAATGCTGTGCCTAAAGAAATCCCAATCCCCCTGTGCTACATGCTCCAGAGATCACAACCTCATTACCACAATTAACAGAACATGCTGGAGGGACAGGATCATTTCCCAAAGACTGCCCATACTCTGAAATAAGCGTCCCATTCATGTCAAGCAGAGCACCTTGCTAGCCCTCTTCAAGACAAATCATGAGTGGATGGGTAACAGAAAGCTCACCCCAGGGATCACTCCAGTTGCACTACTGGATAGTGGAACTGTGAACTAACATCAGGTGGCATGGTGCCTGGACAATTTTTTTGGGCTAGGCTTGTAAAGGCTCCAGGGCCATTAACCTAGTACACAACTATGAACCTATGAACCTATGATGATAGCGGTGATGAGGAGGTATAACCTGGGAGTGCTGAAGGTCAGTATAACACTGAGGTTGTGCCTCCAACATGTTCTGCCACTATTTTGAACACAGTCAGCATTCCTACACATACTCATAACACACAGAGACCTCAGACATAGGACATGTTGAGAGTGGCACAGTTGATCAGGCTAGTGTGGTTACTCCAGTTGCAGAACTGTTTGATTCTCCCTGTTTCCATTGTGAGGGTGAAGTGCCATACAGGTGAATTGTTAAAGATGCTTATAGGAGACCTGATGTCCAACCTTCTATTGATATTGGTGCGTGAGTAGGTGTCACGCAAAGTATATGAAGGGCAGTCATGGAGGCACATGATCATTCCACAAGGTCCTCAGAAGAGACAATGCAAGTGCTAAACATTGTGCATTCTAACATGTGGGACTGCCTGAACCATGTGGGTGACTCTTTGGACAAGATGAATGGCACAGTGGATCATGTAGTGCCTGTAATGGAATTTCTGCTGAAGAGGGTCAGTATCCTTGTGGCTGAGAGCCACTACTTTGTCCAGTGTTAGTCGAAGTGGCCACGCAAGATCCCACTCCAATAGTGACACAACTTTCACTGCTCAATCAATGATTCTAGTGTCCACATCCAGATGTAATAGGCTACATGGTCATGGTACAGAATATTGTTGTGATGACAGTTCATCCAGCAAACATCACTCACATTCAGGTAGCAACTCAACTTCTAGCTAGGCCATGGAACTAGTAGTGCAAATCCTGGCTAAGGTAGTTATCTTGATCGGGGGTGACAATGCTGAAATGACTACTCTACCATGCATGGCTCACACCTGTCTGAGATGACAGAATGCAGTACTAGCACAGTGCTTGACTGTGTTCATGCAGAGGCACACACACATTTAAAAAGTACTTGCCAATTCCATCTTGTAAAGACACACACACACACACACACACACACACACACACACACTACTTATCTAAGCAGTACTGTTGACTACTGGTCCTGCAAATCGGGTACTGAAGGAATACATTTTTGTTTTATTAATTTACAATTATAGTAATATTGCCATCAACAAAGGACACTTTGACCTTCTCAGCAAAGGGTTTAAATATATTCCTAGCACTCGAGGGGACTTGGTACAAACCATCATAGACACAGTCAGGCCTTACTAGGCGGAGTATCTACAACCCGCCTCTCCACCCCCAAATCAAGAATCTTGACACAGTTCTGGAAAAAGAAATCAGAAGGGAGTTTAAAACATACAACAAGCAAAATAACCTCACAGAAAAAGAACTGGAAACTTTGAACGACTTAAGAAACAACACACAAATCAGAGTCATGAAGCCAGACAAGGGAGGGGGAGCTGTCATCATGGACAACATTACTTACGAAAGTAAAATGAACAGTATCCTCAGGGAGGAAAGTAAATACAGAAACGTATCCAGCAATGAGGTGAATGTGGCCTATCAAAAAATAGATATGATCTTGGAGAACATGATAATGGAGGGAACGATAGACAACAAGTTGCACAAATTTCTGTATGTACCAAAACCCAAGATTCCAATCATTTTTGGTATACCCAAGGTACACAAAAATGTCTATGACCCTCCATTAAGACCCATTGTATCAGCTGACAATTCTAAAACACTTCCCATGGCCAAATTTGTGGATCTCAAGACCAAGCACATTTGTAACAACAATGAATATATCTTAAAAGACTCATGGGACCTACTCAGGAACATCACTAAGGACCTTTGGACGGAGAATCTCATTTTTGTAACGATTGATGTTGTTGATCTCTTCACATGCATTCCTCACCATGAGGGGATGAGTATATTTGAAGAAATGGTCTTTCTGGACAAGACACTCACACATGCAGAGAAGGTAGCCATAGTAGAACTTACAGACACAGTACTGAAGTACAACTTCATTACATTCAATGGAGAGTTCTACCAACAACTCAAGGGAGTAGCTATAGGGGCGGCCTGCGCACCCACCTACGCCAACATTGTTCTAGCTGGATGGGAATCCCATTTCATCATGGATTCAGAATATCGTAGATTTTGGTCTTTATATAGACGCTACCTGGATGAAATTGTAATCTTTTGGACAGGAGGCCATGAGAAATTAAATGAATTTCTCGATTATATCAACCACACTACCAATTTTTTGAGATTCACACATTCCATATCAACCGACAGGTTGCAATATCTGGATATTGAAGTGTATAAGAATGATAACAACAGGGACTTGGAAACCAAGATCTTTAGGAAGAGCACTTTCTGCAATTCCTTTTTACATTTCAACAATGCACACCCCCCACACTGCAAAAGGAACATTGTCAAAGGACAATTTGTCAGAGGTAGTCGTATGACCAGCACAGACAATGATTTTCTTTTTGAATGTAACATCTTAGAAGGCATGTTTGAGGCAAGAGGATACCCATCTGATTTTATTAAGGACATAAGAAAAGAGGTAGAAGAAAACAGATCAACAAAATTCAGACCTATTAAGGGCTGTAAGATCAACACTATTAGCCTCACTTCCAACGCCGATGCCTTTGAGAACCAGCTTGCTACCAACAAAAATGACCAAGAAGAAGTATCTGAATATCAATCAGCCCTAGTTCTAGAATTTAACTTGTTTAATTCCAAAGTAAGAAGAATATTTCAAACAGAATGGAACAAATTCATTTCTTTCTCGGATATTACAAACATAAAAGAAAAGACTCCGAAAACAGTTTACAAGAATGCACACAGCATCAAAAAGTTGTTAGAAAACAACAAAACCAACAACAACAACTACATGACAAAAACAAGAAACATCAACAACGGCACTTACCAATGCGGTCATTGCAATCAGTGCAAACATATTTCCAACACTAAAGAGATATATCTAGAAGCTAGAGGCATTAATATATACAGTACAGGACAACACAACTGTGAATCTCAAGGAGTAGTATACATCGCTCTATGTTCCAACTGCAATTCATTCTATGTTGGAAAAACAGAAAGAGTATTAAAAAGAAGAATTTACGAACATCTGTACGAGATTCAAAAGGAAAAAGAAACTAATGCCCTATACAAACACACCAAAATTTGCAAGGACTTCAGATTTTCCTTTTTTGTGTTGGAGCAGGTGGATAAAGATTTGAGAGGGGGTCCCTAGGAAGAATGGCTTGAATTTAAAGAACTATGGTGGCAAATTTTACTAGAAGCCACCAAACAGCCTGGCCTTAATGAATGCATATCCCTGGTCCCTGTATTAAAATTAAGGGCAGGCAAAATATAATTTATACATGTTATAACCTCAAAACAACAGCAGGTGGTGCCATTGTACCAAACATAGTCCCCAACCATTAACAACATCAACAAATTTAGACATTTTACCTTCTTATTATGCATTGTAAGTTTTACTTTCATTTAATTGTGTTTACTGATATACTTTTAATATGACTCAAACATTAAAACACTAACCTATTTTAAACAACATGATTACTTGTGTGAAAAGGTTTTAAGTATATTTCAACATTTTTTATTTTTGTGTGGATTTTAATTCTTAATGAGCCCCATCACATCTATTGGCTTAGCCCAAATGCAAAGTTTTCTAATGGCTAGTGGATTTTAAACTTCATTATATAAAGATTAGTTTCATTACATTCAGTTGTCTGATGAAGTCTCACTGTCTAGTGGACGAAAACGCTGTGTATGTTTGGAAAGCGTTAATATTTGTTTAAATCTCACGTTTTGGATTACCTGTTGCTGTCTTCTGTGAATCAATAAAGTGCGGTTACCTTGGAGTGCTCTCTCCTTTTTTCCTTTTACATTTTTGTTTTACTTACACACATTCACTTCTTTGGAGCCAGGCTTGCCCTTCTGCCCACCTATTGTGCACATGATGGTGAATGTGCCCTACACTTTGCACATTTCTTTGTGACTTTGGGTTGCTTATATGTTTGATGTACAGAGTACATAGCTAATGCTTGCTTATTTAGAACCTTTCTTTAATGTAAATGTATTGCAAAATATTTTAATCATCGTTCATACCAAGTTGTAAATGATTGTTTCTGAAATTGATGACCCTCACTGCATTTCTGTTAGTATTCTTAATAATGTAATCAAAGTAGAAATTTAAGTATTTTTATTGTTATACTTGTGCAAATGATGCTACAATTTACCTGCTCACTGGTTTATATACAGTAGTCAACTGAAAGGCTTGATGCACAGTATTTGGAAAAATCCATAGCTGTGTATTGCACACATCAATCATAAACTATTCCTAACATTACAGTAGACATGAACATGTTCCACCTTAGGGACATATGAGAATTTGCATGCAATAGTAATATGTTACATAATAACTCTACTGTTTTTTTTTTCTTTACAGGTTCCAGGCTTAACTTGTTAATAGCACAGACAGAAGATGTTTCCTTGGGGATTGTCTCTGTCTGATGTTAACAGAACACAACCATTACATGGTTAAATAAAGGTTGTGCAGTTTTGCAAATATCAGTTTTAATATTTGTATGTGCTTAGGCTCCCAGTTTTTTTACTCAGATAGTGAGGATGTGTGTGCTGTCCTTTGTCTCGTAGCCAGAACCATGTCATATTGTGCACTCCTACATCTGCCAGCAGCATCTGCAGCTGGTAGCTTTCCCGCAGACTCCTCATCTGTATCTGCTGGAGCTGCTGGCCCTGGCTGTGGTACTTGGAGCTCTAATCCTCCCCTAGTTGTCCTTGTTGAAGCTAGTTTCCTGAGAATGATACTGTACAGTATGTAACAGACTGTCAGTATTTTGGCAGAGGTTGCTAGGTCATAATGCAGGACACCTTCTAATGTGTCTAGACACCAGAACCTTGATTTGAACAAATGGAATATATGCTCTATAATATTCCTCATTTGAGTATGGGCATCATTGTATGCTTGCTCAATGTGGTTGTGTGGGTTTCATGAGCCAAGGTTCTGGTACATAAAATGCACCCCCCACTAGATGCTTTTGTGGAAGGTCATCCGTAGTGAATCTTGCATACTCACAGGTGTGTCATATGTGAGTTGTGAGAACTACCTGGGCTACCTGCACAGACATTGCAGATGACCCCTTGGGCATTACAGAAAACTTAACAGTTTACAGAGTTATATCCCTTCCTGTTAATGTACCTCCCTCCTTGTTCACCAGGCTGGGTTTTTATTTCTATGTGTGTGCAATCTATGGCCCCCAAAACTTCAGGGGAGTGTGCTATTGCATAAATGTCCTGGAAAATGTACAGTATACACTCGTTTGCATGTCATAGCATTCCATTTAGAAAATAACGTAGTATTCTGAAAGCTGAAGCGTATGACACCCTTAATATACCCCCCATGGTTTTATTAAAACTGCCTGTAGCTAATATATATAAAGATACAAATACCTTTTTTTCTACTGGGATAGGTTGTCCACAATTTGTTTGAGGACTCAGGTGAGGGTGGTAGAGTTTGCATATTTGCTCTATTTCCCTGTCTACCCAGTATCACTTTACAGTTTCGATGTTATGCAGTCCATGGTAGGTTAATTGGAGTAAAAACACCCTTTTTCTTGGCCAAGGTATGGCAGCAGCACCTTGAATTAAAGTCTCTTGCACACACAGGTTAATGATGTCAGCAGCAACTCCAACTTTTTTTTTCTAATTGTAATCGTGGCTGTACTCTAAAAAGTTTTGGATTTCAGAACAAATGGCTACACTGTTGTTTTATAGGTTCCTGAATAACACCACCATACTGGATTAGTGATTCAGCTATTTGTGCTTTCATTGGCATATTCTGCCATTCATCCTTGTTTTGAGGATCTTTCTCATACAACACACTTATTATTACTATAAGTAATAGTATATACTATGTTAGGAATAGTTTATGATTGATGTGTGCAATACACAGACATGGATTTTTCCAAATACTGTGCATCAAGCCTTTCAGTTGACTACAGCCTTCCAAAAGTTGTTGATTTTATATGCTATTTTTAGTAAAATGTATATCTAATTTATTTTTTATTATTATTTCTGAAGTCTACCTTTTGAACATTAGGCATTATATGGGTAACCATTTAAATGTCAGTAACTGCTAGAGTGAGTCTCAAGCTATAGGGACTTGATAGCTGAAAACACAGACTTGGAAGGTGGCCATATCCCAGAATATTCCTTTTTTCCAAGGTGCAGCCATCTTGGAGTTGGTATATATAAGTACGGGGGTATGCAACCCCCACATCACTGGGGTGTATGGAGTGCCTGCACCCCTGCAAAAAAGAAGTTTAAAGGAGAAGAGTGATGCTCAAGATTTACTCTTCTATTGGATTTTTGATCTGTTTTTCTTTCGGTCTCTCCACACTTGAGTTTACGAGTGCTGACATTTCAATTGGGAGCCTATTATTTGTGTTTATGCTGCCCCTTAGAGAAAGAGAGAGAAAATAATAGCACAGGCATGATTCAGAGTTGTATTCATAGCCCTGATGTTTTAATTTCAACTGTGGTTATCTGCAAAAAGCATGGCTACACCTTCATGCAAATGTACTGAGCACAGGCTACTTGTGCATTGTGAAAGCTTGTGAAAGGAAATGCAAACATTTTACAACTGCTTAAAACTGGAAAATAATGGTCTAGTTATGTGTGAATTAATCCATCAATATGTAGAGTCTCAATTGATTTTGGATGTTTTCAGAAGTAGTGGATGAGCAGGGCAACTCACGAGCCAGCCTGAAGTAATTGCAGGCAGTTTAGGCAAGTGGCACTCAGTGCAGCTCTACAGAATAAATAAATAAAAAATAAAGGAGTTTATGTTTTGTGGACATCCTGATTGGTTCATTGAAATGTGTGAAAAGGGAAGATGAAAATGGGGAGACAGAACACAAGGGACAGAAGGAATATCTCAGGAGGATTGTGCTGGATGAGATAGGAGAGGAGGGGTACTATATTTTTGGTGGGGATAGACCCCTTTTTTCAAATTATTTTACATGAGATGGAAGTCGGGGAATGAATGAGGGAAGAGGGTATAGGCAGAGGAGTAGGGAAGGAGGGAAGGAAAAAGGAGTTGAAGCCAAACCCACCATGTTCCAGTGGACCTCAAATGCTTCCACTGCCTGATGGTCATGCAGTTGAAGATCCCAATGTTGCGAGTATGCGCATCAAGTTTTATGACTGACTTATAAAACTGCTACATTAACAAATGATTTGTGGCCTACACTGAACACTTTTAAAAATGTAATGCATGTCAAAGAAATTATCCTTTCAGTAATAACATACGTATGCATAAGTAAATGTATAAAAGTGTGTGTGTGTGTGTGTGTGTGTGTGTGTGTGTGTGTGTGTGTGTGCGCGCGCGCGCGCGTGCATGTGGCAATTACCCACCTCAGCTGCCACTGTAGTCATCCACTCATGAGGATTAATACATCCTGCATGACAAATTCCCATAATGAATGTTACTGAAGAGTTAAATAGTTAAATGTAACACATGATCATTCTTATTAACAGGTGAACTTTCCACTTCTGCACAACACAAATGTGGTCTGAGTGGGCATGATGTGTCCTTTACACCTTATTATACAACATTCCTGTGTTCCACAGCTTCATTATTAATGTCATCAGTTATTCCTTCACACGGTCAGCCACAGAAATGAGCACTTTCACTGTACTAGTACAGCTGGAAAGTGTCAACAGTAAAATGGTAATTGATGATGATAACAGTTAAATTTATGACACAGCCTTGAGGCCAGTGGCACACAGTCACAAAGTGCAACAGCAGGATCACAAACACAGCAGGTATATAACTCTGCAGAAATTATAATAGGGTCACACAGTAAAGTAGATGTGAACATTAAATTGCAGGTGGTACAGTGACTGACAGCATGTGCATCAACACTAGTGTTTCCACAAACATATAAACCTCTTCGGGAGGATGGTACAATATCAAAGGTAGCAGTGTTGACACCTGTGAAAAAGACTGCCTGGTGCAGGCACATGTCACAGCTGCCTACAGACACACTAAAAGCATTGGCCGCCCAGCAGCAGATGTTCCAGCACATTGTTCAGGTTCAGTCCACTGCTTCACAGAGGTAGAGATGGCCAGAGTACTACAGAGTGTACATAAATATGTCCACCACAACATAGAAATGATACAGAGTGAGTATGATACCATGGAAATACTTGTGAGCAGTATGATGGCACACACAACAGCCATTTCCACTTCCATGTGTACACTAGTAAGGATCTACCAGAATCAATTAGAAAACAGCAGTAGATGTGGATGAGGATGAAATAATGTCCAGATACATGGGGCATAAAAAGTCACATGCTATATGAATCTCAGCAATTTGCAGGAAAAAGAAGGAGTGACTAAAAAGTCAGGCAGGACTCATCAGAATTCATCTCTACATAGCAGAACCCCCTAATTCCAGGTTTTAGTCATGTAGCACGGTGAGATTGCGATCTGTAGGATCACATCTATCCAGTAGGTCATGTCACCAAAGCATATCAGCATCATTTTCACATGTTAGTACTTCCACAATACCATGGGCACCATCATCAACACTATCCTTAGGGGACATTGTGTATGACATAATCAACCTACTGTAACACAGGGTGGACAGTGCTAGTACAGAAAATATCACATGTGACAATTTACCTACATGTGTTTTAGTAGAATAATGTTACTAGTTAAAATAAAAAGGAATGTTAGCCAAAAAACTGGGGGGTAGGGTCTGTTGACTGCAATGTAGACCTGTATAAAGTGCCTGTTCAGGAGCATGTTGTGTCTGAGTTTTGAAATGCTTATAACATCAAAGATAAAAGAAAAAAATGTGAAACATTGTGGAGGGGGGAATCAGTAGACCACAATATAGAACAGTATGAATGGCCTATTCAGCAGCATGTTATTATAGTAAGTAATGCTACTGCTTATAATTCAAGAAAAGGTAATTAAAAGAAACATAAAGTGGAACAGCGCATTGCAAAACATAACAGTAGTAAGGGCATAAGAGACGGGAGATGAATAATTGCATGGCTAACACTAATCCTGTCATTACCATTAGCACTGTTGCCACCTCACCTTCAGTACTGCACATGCCATTAACATTAGCACTGTTGCCACCTCACCTTCAGTACTGCACAAATGATGACTGATATTAATTCTGATGACACAAAGGTTGGTATCTGTTACAGAATTAATTCATCTGATGTTCAGTACCTTAATTTAAAAAATATTTCTTATTTATCAAAAAAGAAGTACAGAAACATTAGAACATGCCATTATAAATGTACAACTTTCCTTTCCATGGTAAGAGAGAACTTCTAGAAAAATACAAAGTGGAATACAACAACAATACATTGTTAAATACACAGACACCGGGATTCATGAAGCTTGCGCCAGGCGCAGGCGTAGTGTTGGCATTCTAATGCCAAATATGGCCGCTGAGCAATTCAGGTATGAGCTGTTTCCACATGCACTACCAGCGTATGCCAGAGCTGCGCAACTCCTGGTGCATGTATGCTAATTACAACATGTACAGCAGTGTAGCATGCAAATGAAGGTATATAGCGATTCATGAAGTGGTGCAGGTGTACCGTAAGCATGCAGAAATGTAAACCAAAAAAAAAAAAACAGTTTACATTTTTTCAAACATAACATTGGAGCCATGAAAGTGGACCAAACTTACGTATTATAATGTTAATATATGCCAATGGCTAAATATATAGCCAATGCCATAAAAAACATGCACAACACATAAAAAAATAACAATTAATGTCATGGCCACACTAACGCAAAGTAAAACCGCAGTGCATCGGTGCACAAACGGGATCACAAGGAAAATATATTTAGATGTCATAAAACTGCAATGTAACACAATTCATGAATTCACCATAATAGTCAATGGTATGCATGCTACACCACAACCATGGCACAAGGGTTGCTAAGGGTCTGTGATAGTGTTCTGCACGGTAACTAGGAATTAGTAGTCAATGCCAAGCAAATGAGTCAAGTAATACTGAATTGCAAACACCCCGCTGGCATAAGGATGTGCCACATGGCATAGTGGTACAACACCGAGGAGTGGCCTGGAGGTAAACATTACATCATGAGAGAAGTGCGCCGCCGTAGCTGTAAGCACATTGGAGCATCGGTAATCCAGGTTGCCTGTTGCTAAGCAAAGCCGCAGGATAGGGGTGTGTAACTAGCCATAGCTTTGCTTAGCTGAGAGCACACAAGGTGACCAAAAGTGCATGTGAACGTGGATGAAAAACGCGCTCGAAACCCAGTAAACGGCTGCGCGTGGGATGCAGCACAGCTGAAACAGGAAAGTTACGGGAAGACAATGAGGAAATGCTGCAACATTGGAGTACAAATGACTAATTAACACCTAGGAATGCACAGTGGGCCATTGACAACAGCTTACAAGGCTGCCAGCAGCTACCTGCAGAACAGGAAAGGGGAGGTGCCATACTGCTAAGAAAAGAGAACTGTCACAGCAGAACAAAGCAAACCTGCAGCAGATCAGCTACATAACACATTCCGCAACACAATCCTGGTTTGGGAAAGTACAAAACAAGAAAGCAAGCAGCTGGATGCATGCCTGACAATGGGAGGTTAATCGGGTTGAAAAGTGAAGTAAAGGGCAATAGATGAATCACGGCAGCCAAGTGTAATTTAACACCAAAGGCCTCACAATAGCAGTATCTGCTGTGAAACCCACAAGTAAGAAACCCTGCAGCTGGAATTGCACATACACACCCAATGACATCAGCAGCTTCCAAAGCACAATAGTATAAAGTGTGAAAGCACCTCACACACACTTTTGTATTCCCAAACAGTCTGCACCATCGGTGTAAACAGACGGAGAACTTTTAAAATGTACATGTTAGGGGCCGCCATAGCTTTGATTCATCAGCATGTGTTGGAGGCTGAAGGTGGTGTGGAGGATGATCCTGACAACCACCTCAGGCACCGGAGGAGGAGAAGAGTGTTCAGACCAAGGGTAACCTATCAGGGGCTAAATGATCTGGAGATAGTAGAGCATTACAGGGTGGGCAGAGACACTATATAGCAAATCGTTGAGCTGTGCCAGCCACGCCACAGAGCCAGAAATAACAGAGGGGAACCCATCCCAGTGGACATGAAGGTTTGTGTAAGCTTGAGAATACTAGCCACAGGTACCTTTCAAAGGCCATCTGAGGATACCATGGGGATCTCACAGGCATCAGCATCCAGGGTACTCCACCAGTTCCTGGATGCCATGTTACCACATGCCAATAAGCACATATACTTCCCCCGAATGCAGGAGGAGTTGGCCAGCAATATGCATCTCTTCCACCATGTGGCAGACTACCCGGAGGTACTGGGTGCAATAGACTGCACGCACATACATATCAAGTCACCACCTGGTGAGCATGGTAGGCACTACATAAACCACAAGGGATACCACTCCATCAACTGCCAGGTCATGTGCAATGCCCAGGGCATTATCATGGATGTGTGGGCAGGCAGCCCTGGAAGCTACCACGACTCCCACATCTGGCATGCCTCACAGCTGTACCAGGTATTTGCCAGGGGGGGCATCCCATATGGCCACTTGGTGGAGGATGCTGGCTATGCACTGGAACTGTGGATGATGACTCCCATCAGAAATGCACACACACCCATGCAAGAACACCATAATGAGGCACACGCACAAACCAGAATCATTATAGAGCGTGTTCTTGGGATGCTGAAATCATGGTTCTGTTGCTTGGACATATCTGGTGGAGCCTTGCAGTAGTCTCCAGGTACGTGTGCCCACATCTTCATAGTATGTGCCATGCTACATAATATGATCCTGCAGAAACAGCTGCAGCAGGGGCGGAATGGTGAAGGCCCTCACAGCCCACTACTGTTGCCAAGGGCACCACAGGTACAGAGGCACTCAGACCATGAACACCCTGTGCCAGCCCCAGTAGGCAGACGGAGGCATGCCCAGTATGCCCATGCCTTGGCAAAGAGGGAACATATAGCACACACACACTGACAGTGTAGGCCCCTATGGACTGACACCCTTCTCCTCCTGCACACACAGTAAACATGGATGGCACACACACACGACCACCTGTAAATTGTCATGTATAGGTGGTCTACTGTCTGCATCCTACATAGGCAGCTCTCAACTATTGCACACACAACTGCTATTGGCACAGGGTAAGTCAATACCTGAACAGTAAATTAAGCTATCAGCATGTGTCGATACTGTATGTATAGGTTCCTAGGTACATCAGTAGGTACATGCCTAACTGTCCAAGGCCATTCATAAGCCTAGCCAAAATGTGTCTGCTGTCGCCACCCCATTGATTAACTAATTGTCCCTCTGTGGAGCAGAGCCAATTGCGGGATCCCTGAGGTATAACCACTGTTCCCCACCCACTCTGCAAGGATTCCCTGGTGTGTTATTGAGGGGCTCTGTATAATGTAATCAGGGATGTAGTTCCAAAGCATGGGGAGTACCCGTGGCAGGTATTTGTCACCCCAGCATCCTCCAGTTATGGTTGTGGCAAGGTGTAGCTCATTACAGTGTGTGGCTCACTGTGACATGGATTCCCATAGGTGGAGCATATCCATTAAGCCTGACTTGGACATACCATTAACAGGTATCATCCATATGTACACCAACTGAGTTACACATTTGTGTGCAGTATTGAGGAACAGCTGTAGTACACTGTACATACTAAACACCATAACAGTTGTACATGTCCCAGATGCCTCAGTGGTAAAGCCAGTGACTGTGGTGTTCATGGTCCCAGTTTCACGACCTGCAAGGGCTGTTGCAATTTATCACAAACAACACATCCAGGCCGTCTTCCTTGAAGGTAGGGCAAAGGGACAATGCCCAAGTGGAGTATTCAATTACACACCACTGTTGCCATGTTATTAGCTAATGGAGTAGCTGCACAGCTGATGAGCATGTATTCATCTACTCCGGACCACTAATTGGTGGCAGGATACCACATGTTACTGATATTTTAGTATAAAAGGATAGCTTGTCACACATTCAAACTCTCTGTATATACCAGCAAAACGTTGCAACGAGGATTGCAACACAAACCGAATAAGATTTAAACTACCGTCAACGACAACTCATGTTACTAATAAGGCATGTAGAACACTCAGTATGTCAGTGTATGTAGTACCTGTTCTGTAATAATTAAAGTGCACGCAATGCATATAGTGGAAAAAGGCATCTTGTAGTGATGTATCGCTGAGCATAGTAATGCTCGTAGAAATTATGTGTGTACTGCTGTAGGCCACAAGGTAAACACCACATACACCACAAGGGATGCTACATAAGGACTTTGAACTCAACAAATACACTCCAGCCACTGTCAGTGTCAGGGTTGGTCCAACAAGTGCATGCCATAACAGGGGATAGTATATGTTGATATACTGTAACAGTAGGCATATGTATGGGTGTATAACTGAGAATAACATGTCGAAGGTGGGCCTACTGTGCAATTATGATTTGCATTGTGGGATATTGTGCCAAAAACTGTGTAATGTACAGTATTGTAGGTAGATATGTCTAACATTTTACATAGCATTATTGTTATGTTAGGCAACATCAGGTATGTCTATTGGCATTTACAATACACAATAACAGGATACATATGACTTGTAGTCACCAGACAGTTCATCAGCATGATAGATAAGGGAAGAGCTAGTTAATTATCCATGTACAAAAGACATGTAATAGGTTCATAGGTAGGTACTATGCTGTCTGGCCACAGGCATTTATAAGCCTAGCTACAGTGTGTTGGCTTGCACCACCTCCCTAGGTTAGTTTCCTGTGCCTCTGAACAACAGAGCCATTAGTTCCCTGAGGGATCTCAAATTCTTACTGAGGCTGACCAGGGAGCTCCTCCACTCATGGGATTGTACTCTAATTTGCAACAGTCTCTTCCTTCTGCTGTACATTATGTTTATGGCAGTGGACCACCGGATTGGCTTCCTTTTTCTGTAGGGTAGCGTTATGGTTCAGTTTGGGATAGCACGATCCATGCAGTCATGAAAGTGCTTATAACATGCATTTGTGTATGATTCAGTGGTTGTAACTGGATTGTCCATCTGCATGGGTGTCATGACATTTACTACTGCTGTCATAAAAAGCCTGAAGTTGGCTTTGTAGAAATATTGTACGGTGGTTTCTGTAAAGGGGGTGGTGGCGGGATGTGGATAACAAGGGTGAGTAGCGTACGTTCAGATCTGACCAACGAGGAGATAACCCCAGGTGTGGAACACCAGTCACACATGTTGGTAATGACTAGGTCTAGGATATTGTTGCCCCTGGTGGTGGTGTGGATAGGTTGATCCAGGCTATTGGAGTTTATGAATCCCCAAAAGTGTTGGCCTGATGTGTCAGTACACAAGTAGTTAGCCCAGTTAATAGTGGGGTAGTGTCAGTCGCACATTAGTAGTGTGTCTGGTTGAACCCTAATTTCCAGTACACCAAGAAGAGAGGACTGTTAACTGTGGGGTATGGTGGGGGATCTGTAGCAAGCTACAATTTGTATAGCAGTTATGGCCAGAGTTAGTTACACTTGGATAACCTCTGATGCATTGTGCTAAGCAACTAGCCTGGAGGTGTGGATATCCTTAGGAAATATGGACACACCTCCGCCTTGGGTGTTCCGGTCCAGGTTACATGGCTGAAAAGTGTGGTATGAGTAATAGCCTGGTAGTACATGGCTGCTCTCAGGAGCCTTGAATCAGGTCCCAGTCACTGCACAGATATCGAACTGGTCCATTACAAGGAGTGCCTCGGGTGAGTGTGTTTTGAGATTAAGACTTCAAGCATTGAGTAGCATTACCCTCAGTTTTTGCTTGCCTGTTCTTGTTATGGTGGTGAATATGTTATTTGAACATTGCCTAAAACAGGCACTATAGGAGCAGCAAGAGCCTTAGCCATTATCCAGAATTCCAGGGCCGACAGGTGCAGGCCATCTGTGCCAAAGCATCGTGGTCTGTCGACCATGTCAGTCCAAGCAGAGAGATACTGGATACCCATAGAATGACACCAGAAGCATAGCCAATTGTTGAAGTAAATCATTTTGTCCTTGTACTGCATTATCAGTCTGGACAATGGCAGAATGCTACTCAGGGCTAGGGCCATACTGCCTGGGCTACAAGATCGGAGAGCTATTCCATGTCTCTTTACATGTAGTCCAGAAAGGTACATCCCAGGGCATTCACACTAACATAGACAATGACAGAGTCATATTGTACTTGTTGTGGAGTGACCTGAGTGCCTAGGTTATGTTGGGGATCCTGTTACCCAACAGGCAGCTGACAGTAACTATCTCTTTGTTTAGCCTGGTGAGTGGGACATCAATGTGGCCGCCTATAGAGTCACCTATGACTAGTGTTTTGGGTACGTTCTTTTGCCCTATTGGCTGTGGTTGATTGGCACACTGACACTGTGGGTTGTAAATCATTGGTGTTGTGTTGGGGGATGGAGGCTGCCTGCGTTTCTGCTTTGGACTTATCTGTTGCCTAGACAGAGTATTATTGAGAGGCTCTGCAGATGTTTTTGTGTTACTATGTGTGGCCTTTGGTGGTGGAGATTTAGTGAGACTATGTGATGAGTGTGGTGTGGTGCAAATGTTTAACTTCCCCACATGATTGTCAAGTTCAGTCTTGGTTGGAGAGAGCTTTACCTCCAGTATGGCTAGATAAGTGCATCTACCATAGATTGTAGTGTTGCTTGTTAGAAGGAGAGGGTTGACTGTGTACATGAGACAATTTCTACATTGCCTCAAGATGCCCATATTCATCATATAGACAGGAGAGAACACTGGGAGCTGACCCTTGGACATGCCTGAATATATAACTATTTCCCTCTAGATAAGTGAGGAAAGTGTGTACAAGAGCTGTTTTACTCTAAGCAAGCAGGAAATGTATGTACAAACAATGTTTACCTGTAGGCAATGAGGAGGATTGAGTGCTATAGTAATTAGTAGCTCATGTAGTGCTTACATGTTCTGAACAAGTGCTGAGCATGAATAAGCAATACAGATAGGGTGTTGGATAACATAAACACACTGCCCCCCCCCCAACAGGTACACAATGATATATCCATGTACACTACAGAGCCCCTGTAACCATAACTATGCAGGTACAAGGTGCAATCAGGCTGCATGGGACCTGTCCACATCCCTGTTTGTATCATACACATATGGCAAAACAGTTTGCTCTACAAATACATATCATGTAAAACATAGCTTCATGTCAGTCTGTGTACACACTGAATGGTGCACACCAACAGTTAACACAATCCACAAAGTGGAGACACCACTTATAATGGGTGGTACTGCACTACTACCCTGCTGAGTCTGGTCTGAAAGGCCATGAACATTAATCAACTTATTTGTTGTCAGCAGTACAGATGTAGATGACAGTAAGGATGATCTCACACTGCATATCATAACTGTGACAGGTCATAGGACATCATTACCCATACTGTGTTCCACCTACACTCAGTATACTAGATGTACATTCATATGTCACAGGCGTGTTCTGTCAGTGGACTGTTGGCTGAACCAACACTACAGAAGGTGTCTGATTAATATGTGCATATCACACCAGTGCCAGCTAGAGTAAGACAGGGTTAATTCATTGCATTCCCCCTCATTGTAGACCATACCACACAGACAAATGGAAGGCATCTGCCTATATAAGTATGTGAATGGTTATGACCTAGGAGCAATAGCTGACTCAGTGTTGTGGACAACATACAGAAGGGGCTTTGTGGGTGAGGTGTGTGACATATGTGCACAATATAGCAGCTGCATATTGCATTGTCACCACTAGGTTATTAACCCTGTACCCATGAACTACCACCTAGGCAGCGGTCAACATAATGGACACTGTGTGTAAGGGATACAGCTGTGCAGTTGTCCTTCCTGAGATAGTGATGTTACCACACCTTTTAGGTAGTCATAAGTGGCAACCCTAGTCATGGCAGGGTGCCATCCATGAATATAGAGATCACTGTTCAGCCATACTCATCACTCAAGTGACCTATATCAGATCACATATTACCTTTAAGGGGTATTGGCCATGTTTGGATGGCTGACACCAGCCTTCCCAATCCTAATCTCCATTATGTAGCATGATGCCTACCCTGCATAAAGCCATGCCCAACACAATGATGTTGGACATGCTACACGTACATATCCTGATCTCAAATACATACGTCATGGATATCTGCCTTCCTATTACAAGGATCACCACATGCTAGACAGATTCTTGTGCCATACACATTGCATACTCCTGCCATACTATGCATCCCTGTCCAGCAAAGCTGCACATTGCCCCTCTTTCAGACATGGTGTGATGACCTCATGGTAGATGTATCATTAACCCTGTGGGTCAGTTATGTGGCACTGCTTCACCTGGCCCCAGAAACCCGGCTGTCAGCTACAGCTAGGTAACCTTACATCCTAGGCTCATACATGGCCCAGGGCATACAGCCTACTAGTTGACTTTGGCTGTACATGCTATAGTTGATAACCATCCCTGAAAATACCATCAGGCTAGCCAGTGTCCCATATGTATCACATGTGCAACACAGGCGATACATGGCAGGATGTTGAACTGCTGTACAGTACTGTGTAGATGTATATGGCAAAACACATGCATGTAAAACCTTCCGTGTGCATGTCTGCAGTGTCACAGGTCATGTCCATTAAGGCAGTGTAAGTATTTATATGTGACATATACACAGCATCAAGGTCAACAGCATTAATGCGGACACATCCAGGCATGTGCTGATAGGTAAGAACACCAGTACAGGCAAACAGACATGCCCACATCAAGACAGCATCCACATGGAGTATGAGCAATGTAATCAGGTGACACACACATATATGGTGATAATATCCAATCACCATTGAGTGCCACATGTGTGTGACACAAACATGTCAGTGGTGTCAGTGTCATGTAGATTTGCAAAGACAACTATTTAGACATTATAAATGTGATACACATGTATGTGCAGCTGTAGCTCTGTGCATCTCTGAGATACTGTGACCTGTCTCCATCATTATGTCTTCCAGATATGCTGCATGCAAGGCTACCAACCTATACACACTTGGAGGATGAGGCCCTCATACCTTACCTACATGACAACTATGGTGTCCTGTTTAGCCATGTACCACAGGATGCACAGCAGCGGGATGACCTGTGACAGTAACTTCGCAGGAGGGTTAATGATGTAGGTGGCCATAACCGCACATACCAGCAGGTGCACAGACACTGTAGAGACCTAATTAGATGGGCGAAGCAGCGTGCAAATGCAATCACCAGGGAACAAGGTGCAATAGATGGTGGGCTACCAACTCAGCCCCCACTCACACATACTGAGGAGCTACTGGCCAACCTGGGGACACCTGCAGAACAACATCCACAAGCCTTAGCTGACACTGTGGACGTGGGTGTCTTTCAACCACTGAGCCTGGAGTTGCCCGGTAAGTCACTACTGCACATATAACTATTATATCCCATATAGTTGCTTGTGTCACTTTACAATATGTAATGTAACATCATATGCAAGGCATGTATACACACATGCCGCATACTATAGTATGCTACTCTGTGTATGCAAACATGTGCATACTCCATAGTATATCCTATTGTACTGGTGTATGTGTTAACATGCACATTGTGCCCTGTAGCTGTCAAACAAGTGTGGATAATGATCATACTGCAGTGTCACCCCTATATATGTACCTCAGGCATTCCACTAAGACAGCTGCCCGTTGCAGGTAAGACAGTTATAAAGTATCAGGCATGTTACTGCACAGATCTATTCACCATGTGGCCATTTACCACATGCACACATAATGTATGGTCCTGTCACAATATACAGGTCGCATCTGAAATTCATCACAATGGCTACCCATGTGCAATACTTGCAAACTATGTGAAACACCAACATGAAACCTCACAAACTGTCATTGCCAGGTGTGTGAACAGCTGTGCACACAACGGTGGAGGTATTGTTCAATGTAGGAACATGTACTACACATGTGGGGTATACAAACAGTACTACACAGTGAGCTGTAGTATGGGCAGCCCACAGGATTCACTGGTGTGGATTATACCCCTGCTATGAGTGTCACACATAGTGATGTGCTATCTGACTTGTCCATGACATGTAGTGGGCCGGCTGCAACACTGTCTAACTATCCTGTAAAACATACCCCACATACCAAACATACAACCCTTTGTCTGCATAACCCTGTGGTCAGTGGAGTATATGACATCTATTGGTGTATGTCATATGGGACAACACAGACATGTGAGATATATGGCCGTCACAACCATTTGGCCAACATACGTTCACACATGGCCATGGAGGATGGCCAGTGACATGAAGCAACACACAGTAGATGTGATGTGTTTGTGTGTACACCCTGTTGTACATTGGCTCCACATGGTCCAACTGTGGCCTTTGTGTAATGGTTATATTGCAGATGTGGAACACTAGACATCCTACAGGCCTGTGTGCAGCTTGTGGAGACGTAACATCATTTGACCACATAAGATGTGTTGAACATCATGAGTGTGTCACAGCATGACAGCAGTCACCTGTACAGCAACCACATACATGCACAGACAACCACATCAGGCCACAGATACAGTACATTTCCCTAGCTGCTGTTGGACATCACTGTCATCCGTGCACCTCGTGTGTGTGATACACAGATGTCATGTGGGACAAGGTGTATTGACAAGTCTGACATGTGTGGGCATAGTTGCCAGGCAGCAGCAATATGTTTGCAGATGTGCAGGGGTGTCATCCGTATGGCCTTCAGTGACATGTGTCACACATTCCACATCATGGTTTAGTGTGTATACACCTCAGTGACGTGGGTCACATTCCACAGTGTATATGTATTGTGTATGCACACAATCATGGATAGGCACTTTGTCTGTAATTCACACTGTATATCAATAGAGATGTCTCATGATTCCCTGCAATGGCACTGTGTCAGTACTTCACACTGTATAGCAATATAGACGCCTCATAATAACCTGCAATGGGCATGTGCATCTGCTACATGTTCATTTTATCGTAGGGCGGACAGACAACATTGCAATGTGACACCATTACTCCACTGTACATGTGACAGGACACCATTGTGTTAAACATGTATGCATGTCAATGCACACGTCAGCAGATTACATGTTATAGTACATGTTAGTGTCAAGGTCATATGCCACACATCAGGCATGTGTACTGTTAACCTGTGCTGGTCTACATGGTGTAACACAGGGATGCATGCTTACTACTATGATTGTGTAAAATGCATGCCTTCTGCTATGACACATGCATGCTGTTGTGTGCAATCCAGGGATGTATGATGACTACCATTATTATTGTCTGAGCTGCATGCCATCTGCCGTATCACACGCATGTTGCACGCCTTCTGTCATATCACATGCATGCTGTGTGTCTGTGTGTGCCTGTGTGTGTCTGGATTGCAATGTAGATTCTTTGTCTGCCCTCACAGGTGATGTAGGTGCGTTACCCTCCTCCAGTCCATCTGATGTTAGTGCCCCCACAGACTCTATCAGTGATGATGAACATATGATTGAGGCACAGGCAGGGTTGTCAGGGGCTGAATCTGTGCTATTGGTTGCTATTCCACCTATATCTCCCTCATCCCCGCACACAGTTCTCATGCCAACACATACCCCATCACCAGTGGCCATAGAGGAAGGATAGTTGGTGTGTGGTAGTTTGGAACAGGAAAGTGTGGTGGCTATGGAAGGTGTGTCTTCACACCATGGTGTCAGGCAAATGACTGGAGATGGCCCACACAGGCATGTGGCCAGTGCTGCTTGTAGGAGGACCTCTGGCCGACATGCCCCTGCAGGACAGAGTGCAGCAGCTGGTGTCACCAGACGCATGTTTCAGGCTGTAATGGTGGCACAGGCACGTGCTGAATGGCAGAACAGAGAAGGGCAAAGGCTTCAGAGGGCTGCTATCCATTCTTTAAACAACAACATCCAGGCAATGGCAAATGCTCAACAGCAGATTGCTGAGGATTTGGACAGATGATTGGGTGACATGGTTGGAATCCTTGACCGTGGCATGACAATCCATGAGCGTGAGCTGTCTGTGGTGGAACATCTGGTAGGAGTGAGGTGTAGGGCACATGGACGTAGATCAGCTATGTCACCTGGTGCAGGTCTATGTGAATGAGCTACCTCACATGCCCGCTCCCATAGTGGTGGT
Organism: Protopterus annectens; assembly: GCF_019279795.1. Taxonomy (NCBI): domain Eukaryota; kingdom Metazoa; phylum Chordata; order Ceratodontiformes; family Protopteridae; genus Protopterus; species Protopterus annectens. Next base: position 847,030,625 of record NC_056734.1, read on the forward strand.
AGCAGCAGCAATGCAGCTGGTGCTGTGCTGTCCACACCAGGACACAGCGGGCCATATGCACATGGCCCTGGACAGTCCCAACAGGGACACGGTTCCAGTGGACATGCGTCATCGGACCATACCCAATCTGCACCTCTGCCTGGTAGTGCTCATGCAACCCCTGGCAGGCACAGGTCACGTGGCCGTGGCTGGACACCGTGAGCTGTAAAACCTGGTCTGTACAGTCTGGAGCTGTCAATAATACCCCTGTGTAGGCCAGACATATGCCAGAACTGTGTGCATATATACACTCACACACCAGAAACATCTGTAGGGCATCACAACACACACATGCATAACAACCATACATGGCCAATTAGATCACAGGCCCTAACCCACACACATGATGTCATCCAATGGTGCAGCCTAGGCCTCTGGCAAACATTATCACCCTGTGCATATGATGATGCCTGTGCCGCATCCCTGTCATCCACACCATCGGTGCAGGGACATGCTCATATGGTCTGATGCACAGGGTGAACAAAATAGGGAGATAAGTGTAGATTACAGTTGTTATGCACTGTTGATAGGCAGCAGACATACCATGTAGTACAGGTTTAGAATGCATTGTTTACTGTTAACAGTATGTGTCTTGGTAACAACAGTAACAGCATGTTGGTCATGTGCTTCCCTCCTTCATGTCTAATTGCATGTGCCGGTGAGTGTTAGTGTTTGCAGTTAGTGTCCCATGTGTAAATGTGGACTACTCACAGGTATGTATGGAAATACCAGCATGCTATTTGTAGCTTCAACATCATAGTTAGAAAGGCTGACATTCCAAAGACGTCTACAGATCTACTGATCCAGGAGCATGGGAGCTGTGTATTAAGCTACTGTGGCTAGAGACGTGACATCCATACTGGGTGACATCACAGGTACAGTTACATAGGTGGGGAGTTAACATAGCAGTCTAGCTGATGATAAGGGTAGAGGCCAGTTGATAGTGTGATACCTCATTGTGTAGCAGTAATACACATTCCCATTACAGGATGTGAACAGACAACTACACACACACACAGGTATTCACACACATGTATTCAGACACATAGTAACACACCCACACACACACACACACACACACACACACACACACACACACACACACACACACACACACACACAAACATACACACAATCACACACTTGATAGTGTTGAGGTGAGGACCCCTGCCTATGTGGTAATCATCATTACAGTATTGTGCACCTACATGACGTGCCACAGAGAATACACATGTACAGGTAGTCAGTATGGCCTAAGATTGAGGGCATCAACAGAGTAGTAGATTGCATAGCCTGGAGGGGGTAGGGGTCCTATCTGTTCACTATGGTAACATACATCATCACTCCATGGACCAGACAGCCATACATACACACACACACACACACACACACACACACACACACACACACACACACACACACACACACACACACACTGTGGAGTTCACAATTGAATACACCTATGTCATGCACATACAGATAGCTCACGTGTGTGATACACACCCCACCCCTGCCTATGTCCTGCTTTCTACATTGCAATATGTACAGATATCTACAATAGTGTACAGGAGAGTGAGTAACAATTGGGATGTATTCCCCACCATACGTAACATATATGGACACACAAGCAAGCACACATGACCGTACTGTGAATCAAACACCTGCTATCTTATGATACGTATGACAGACTTGCAGCAGTATTGCATGTTTTACAATGTGTACCAACGCTTCCTTTGGCAATTGTGCTGATATATGCACACGGGAGGTCTTAAGTGTTACAGGTGTCAAGTGATTTACAGTCAGTGGCACCCTGACCATTGTCTAGGTTGTGTGTGTTCCCCTTCAATTAACAGAACCATAGCTTAGTGGTTACACAGGTTATTGTAGGACTGCTTGTGACACATCTGTGAGCTGTCCTCAGCAAACATCCATCTGCAAAGATGCCTCACCACTTAGTTATGTCCACACATCTGTCCATACCTGATGTACATCTTACCATACTGTCAGCATATCACCTTATACAGTTAGCAATGATGGGGCTGCATTGCAACTGCATGTTGTAGTAAGACACACGTCACCTGCAAACATCAGCTACTGTACACACATGGTAGCTGAATGCACACCACTATATGTACATGTGTGTAGGTCCTACATTCCTGTCATTTGGCCATGTTTGTAGGCATTGCAATTGGTGGACATGTGTAAAGACATACATGACACATGGACTGTTGTATGATATGATAGTTGTCATGGGTGACCAGTACAAAGGGAATGTTAACTCTGTCAACATTGATATCACACCTTATGTACTGTTAGCATTCAACAGCCATGGACCTACTTTCCATGTGCATGTGTGTAATTGCTGTAGCCGACCTGTCTGCACAAAGGACAACAACAGCTATGCTATATACATATGTGCTGTGTGTGTGTGTGTGTGTGTGTGTGTGTGTGTGTGTGTGTGTTTGTGTGTGTGTGTGTGTGGTATGTACATATCCAAGGTAGGTACATGTATATCATACCCAAACATGAGAGTGTTTACTGGTGTACAGCAACAGTCATCTGTTACTGCTGCATATAACCAAGGGCCCCTGGTATGTGTACAGCCGACCTGGTTACAAACAGTGGTATCATTGCATTGCATAACACATGATGCAACTGTGTCAGTACATGGGTAGTCTGCACAGTTGATGTAGAGCTAGGTACAGTCCACTGGTCAAAGGTCACATGGTGTTGTAATATTATATGTCCTACCACATGTATGGATGTGTGTTGCTGATCTAAGGACATGGTGATGTCTGAGGGCTACATCCTAGAATGCAGCTTTTGGTACTGTGACCTGAACCTGACACATCTTTGATGCCTTTTGAGGGTGTACTGGTCAGTACATGTGAGTGGTCTTCATGTACGTGGGGACACCACCACCTGGAGCTGTCCGTACTTGTGTTATGGCCCACATGTCTGGTTCTGAGGTATACGGTGGTAGTGCTATTGTGCAGTACTGAGCCTTCAGCCAGGTGTTCCTCACTGCACAGATGACAGTATTCCCCATTGTTGGATCTACAGTGGGCAGCTGTGATTATGAATGCTACACATCTAGCACTGTTTAGCATACACATACAATGCGATTGCCCTCTAGGTGTCAGGGTGTTATCCTGGGTTCAGGACATTCAACTATGAATGGCACTACATGGGCGAAGTAGCCACTCCTGACAGGACATCACCATGGGTGGTAGTATTGTGCCAGGTATAGAATGGTACATCTAAGGTGATGGACAGCAGCAGACGTTGTGTAGAAGACCGGTGTCAGATATATGTAGTTCAGCGTTCCTGCTAACAATGACAACCATTATAATGTGTTGTTCATGTCTAACTGTAATAGCATGGCCACTGTGCCCTTCCGTGTTTAGAATCAGAGTGCATATGAAACAGCCATGTGCTACTGTGTGTGAGCATGCCCAGTATAACCTTGTGTAGATGGACACATAGTGTATTCCAAACGGCCGTGTGCTACTAAGCCATGTGCTACTAAGTGTGTGAGCATGCCCAGTGACACCTTGTGTCAGTTACGTGCCTCTATGTGTATGGGCATGGCCATTGTAACACTGTATAGTGATAGTAGTCATCCATTCAACAGATGGCCATACTCCACTTCAGGATGTATTCCTACATTGAACACACAGGTTCACAGGTATGTACATCATAACTGCCAGAATCCATGTCGATGTCCATATTCCTAGAAGGTCATAATGACAGTCTTGAAAAGTGTAGTGTCTGTGGTGCAGCTCGTATCTACGTAGCATTGTAATAGTGATCTGTAGATAGGCAGTTGTTCTGATCCCACCACTGGTGTGTGTGTTTGTCTCCACCTGCCTGGGGACAGAAATATGCTTTTACACTGCTCGGACTCCATACAATTCCTATTGCCAACTTTGGCAATGCTGATGATGTCACCCACCTAGAAGTACACCTCTGGGAGCACTGTGTCCCAATAATCTCGATAGTGCGTTCTGTAACTGCATAATGCAGTAGTGTGATAAGGTAGTTAGATCGCTGTTCTAATATCTGGTATGCCAACTGTGTGTGTGAGCGTGTGTGTGTGTCTGTCCCCATCTGCCTGAGGACAGAATAATGCTTTTAGACTTCATACAATTCCTACCGCCGACTTTGGCAATGCTGATGATGTCACCCACCTAGAAGTACACCTCTGGGAATGCTGTGTCCCAGTAATCTTGGTAGCGTGTTCTGTAACTGCATAATGCTGTAGTGTGATAAGGTAGTTAGATCGCTGTTCTAATCTCTGGTATGCCAACTGTGTGTGTGTGTGTGTGTGTGTGTGTGTGTGTGTGTGTGTGTGTGTGTGTGTGTGTGTGTGTGTGTGTGTGTGTGTGTGTGTCTTTGTGTATGTCTCCATCTGCCTGGGGACAGAAGAATGTTTTTAGACTGCTCACACTACATACAATTCCTATCAGCGACTTTGGCAATGCTGAAGATGTCACCCACCTAGAAATGCACCTCTGTGAGTGCTGTGCCCCAGTAATCTCGATAGCTCGTTCTGTAACTGCATAATGCTGTAGTGTGATAAAACAGTCAGGTAGATGTTCTATTCCAAAGCATGGCAGGTGTGTGTGTTTGCCAGTCATATCCTATGTGTTGATAGCTGTGAATGGCTAGCCATTGGATGTGTTGAGTGGTGTGTTTTGTTGTTTCCCTATATAGTGCCCATAAATGTCACAATCGGCCAAGAGACTGGGTTGGCAAGACATACCCATACATTTGGCAATCGGCCTGGTGAGTAAAGTCAGCAACTCTAATATTACCCTGAATATAGTCTGAACCTGCGTGTTGTACAAAAACACACTTGCCTTGAGATTAACACCAGTACATAATACAGGAGGTACTGGTGGTTTCTTTTTCATTCTTGTCTAATGCTTTGGTGTCACATGGTTTGCTCTTGAGATATGTATTCTATATCTACGTATGTGTGTGTGTGTATATATATATATATATATATATATATTCACTTTGAATCATTAAATGTTCAGAACATCGACATTCTGATCATCGAGACCAGAACATCGAAAATTCAAAATGAACCGTAAATAAAAAAAAAATAAAAAAATCGCAATCTCCCCCTGCACACCCCCTACTTTAATATTCCAACTCTGAGATTGCACTACAGTGGAGTAAGGGAAATCTCCCATTTACTACTATATGCGGTAGTGCTAAATGAGAGATTTCCCGTACCCTACCTGCAATGCCAACACTCAGATGGTGCACACACACACAACATGCAGGACACCTTGCTGCCCAGCATACACACCCAACATTCCACAATCTCACTTACCTGGCACTTCCACTTTAAACCTTCGATGTTCTGAAGATCGATGTTCTGGTCTCGATGATCAGACCTTCGATGTTCTGAACATTCGATGATTTAAAGGGAACGCATATATATATATATATATATATATATATATATATATATATATATATATATATATATATATATATATATGTAGACATTAACACACATACATCTACGAGATGGAATACATGTCCTATACTGTTGAATGCCTGTGCTGGATGATCTGTACATTATAACCTTTGATGTACGTATATATGCCATGGCTTAGTGATAAAGCATATCATTTGTGGTGTGCAGGGTCCTGGTTTCGAGCCTTGCACAGGCCAGTTGTTTTGTTGCTGGGCAGAACAAGGGCCATTGAATATGGTGTGAGTAAGGCACTTTTAAGTAGTTGTGTGTGGGTCTGCGTGACAGTAAGCAGTGATTAGTTTTGTGGAGGCTCGGTATGGATCATGTAACTATGCATTAGAAGGCAATACTATATATGAGGTAAAAGATAGTGAATCCCAGTTATCCCCAGGATGTGATGCAGGTCCCAAGAGTGTATGTGTATAGTTAACCGGGTGCAGGACTCCGATATAGGTGACATCATGGGGGGGGTGTCAGGCATACTGTATGTGGATTGGAGCCCTGTGGCTCAGGATTGCTTCTAGCTTAACATGGCTAAGCTAGGGGTGTGTCTATACCTGCCTAGTGCAATTGGGAGGGACAACAGCAGTAGGAGAGTAATCAAGGTGAACTAGCTGGGCAAACAGATGATATGTATCATAATCAGCTGATTACAAGGGCAGCAGACCAGCCCAGCCCAGAACAATACTATAAACTAAGCAAACACCTTCCCCTCTGGTTTTTCCACACTCTACACCACCGGTGTATACATGCGGGGAAATTTTAACAAACAAACCTACGAAATGATAAGGGCTGCAGCAGGCAACATAGACCAACATGTGCAAGAGGCTGAGGGAGGTGAAGATGTGAATGCTGCTGAACAAACCTCAGTGAGGAGACAGAGAAGAGTGTACAGACCCAGGGTAACCTACCAGGGGCTACATGAGCTGGAGATAGTGGTGCGCTATAGGGTGGACAGAGACCTCCTACAGCAGATTGTTGAGCTGTGCTGGCCACACCTGACACATCGAACAGGCTGAGAGGAACCCATCCCAGTGGATACCAAGGTATGTGTAGGCCTAAGTATACTAGCCACAGGTACCTCCCAAAGCACAACTTGGGATATCATGGGGATCTCACAGGCATCAGCATCCAGGGTATTCTACCAGTTCCTGGATGCCATGTCAGCACATGCCACTGAGCACATTTCCTCAACACACGTGAGGTGTTGACCAGCAATATGCATCTCTTCCACCAAATGGCAGACTACCCTGGGGTAGTGGATGCTATAGCCTACACGCACATACTCATCAAAGCACCACCCGGTGAGCAGGGTAGGGCCTACATCAACCGCAGGGGCATCCCCTCCATCAACTGCCAGTTTGTGTGCGATGCCCAGGGCATTATAATGAATGCGTGTGCTGGCTGCCCTGGAAGCTATGACGATTCAGATATATGGCATCTGACACAGCTGTACCACAGCTTTGCCAATATGGACATCCCCCTACGGTCATCTAGTGGGGGATGCTGGGTACCCACTGGAGCCATGGCTGATGACACCCATCAGAAATGCACACACGCCTGAACAACAATGCCATAATGAGGCACATGCACAGGCCAGACATATAAAAGAGCATGTGTTTGGGATGCTCAGGTCACGGTTCTGGTGTCTGGACACATCCGGTGGAGCCTTGCTGTATTCACCACCTACATGCACTCAATTTGTTATGGTATGTGCTATGCTACACAATATGATCCTGCAGAAACAGCTGCAGCAGGAACAGCATGGGGGAAGGCCACACTGCTCCTACCAATGCCAAGGCCTGTACAGGCACAGAGTGACTCGGAGGAGGAACATCCTGAGCCTGACCCAGTAGACGGAAGGAGGCGTGCCCAGTATGACCTAGCCTTGGCAAAGAGGCAACACATAGCATATGCACTGACACAGTAAGGACCCAGGGAATTTCACCCTCTCTGACTCGCACAGACAGTAAAAGGGATGCCAAATATGACACTACCTGTGCTCAGCCATGTATAGGGAGTGCACTATGTGCATCAGACATAGGCAGCCATCCAGCACCATCCTCAGGACTGGCACACCCTCAAGGTAAGTCAATCAACCTACCAATTGGCAGATGTATTAGAACGTGTTGGTACCTGTAGCTATGGTATGGATGTGAGCACGCAAGGGAATTAGGTGGCCGAATGTTAAGGCAGCAGACAGTAGACACCCATAGTGGCACCATGACATCTGTAGCACATACTGGAGTCACCATGGTAGCCAGTAGTACACAGGGTGACAAAACCCACTGTGGGTAATGGGCTGAGAATCATGAGCGTCCATACAGCCCACACAAGCCTCGACCAGCTGGACAGGTGTAGACCGACACAAACAAATGCTGTACTATGGCCTCTGAATGTGCCCTATGGTTAACCCCTCCTACAGACACACACAGACAAACTACAGCATGCCAAACAGTTGGACGTAGGTTGTGGAGGCTAGGAAGTCAGAAACTAATATGTTGGTAATTAAAGCTCAGCTCTGTAGTACACTGGTATGCCTCTAGCCAGCACATTAGGTAGGTCTACACACTGAAATGGAGTGCCTGACATACCAGTACAGTACTAGCAAATGTGTACAAGTGTCACGTGTGCACCCTATCCTGCGTACACATATAGCAACATACAGGTGTGCCCCCCCACTCCTGTGTAGGAATGTAGATACAGTTGGGTGTCCCCCCCGCTATGCAGAAATGTAGCAACAGTCAATGCCACATGACCGATGGATACCCTGCAGACACAGCATGCCATATGTCAGTGTACAACACAAAAGTCAGCACCACATTACAGGCAATCTGGACATGTAACACATGCGATACAGTTAGCCATACTGGGCATGCTCACACACTTGAGGGTATGATGGCAATGTCAGTCGACAACATACTGAATGGTCATACTGGGCATGCTCACACATTTCAACACATGAAGGCCAGGTCTGCAAACACCAGTGGTCCAGACATATCTGCTGGTACATTCCTATACTGCTGAATGACTGCGCTGTATGATATGTTTGTGGTACAGTCCGTTGTCTGTATATCTGCCATGGCGTATTGGTAATTCACATTAGCTGTGTGCGCAGGGTCCTGGTTCCAACCCTTGCAAAGGAAGTTTATTTGGTTGCAGGGCAGAACATGCCCATTGGATACAGAGGGAGTAAGGCACACTAAAGCAGCTGGGAGCGGTTGTGCATGGGTTTGTGTGGTATTAAGCACTGCTGACCTCTGGTTACAGCTTCTTACACTCGGTTAGCCTCTACATTGCTTTACCAGTGCAATACTCATTACTAGTCGCCAAACATGCTTACACCTGCTCGCTCCCGCACTTGCACATGCACTGACATTGGTGCTTGCATGTGTCACTCACACCCCTGGGTGGGAGCAAGGACCACAGTATTACCTTGTGATGCCTATTACATCAGACTACATGTCTACAGTATCGGGAATGGCTGCCCATTAGGCGACGGCATGGCGTTCGACTGTACGGAATCGGTGGCCTGTCCAGTGAATTAATCATATTATTTGTGTGTTCCTCATACAATCTGCTCTCGTCTGGCTTTTACATGGGAACTGATACTCTTCAATACAGACAAGTAATTGGGTTTTGGGACCCACATCCGTCGGCCGAGTCATGCTACCGCATACCTATTGTAGGTTTGCCACCTTTTAAATTGGCCAAGGTGGGACTTTAGGGTTAACACCTGTCCCAATTTGTGAGGGACAGTCCCTCTTTAGGCAGTTGTGTCCTGCAAAAATAATCAAGACATAGCAAATGTCCTGATTACAGGACAATATTGTATTCTACGTTTCTTTAATAGTTGCATGAAACAGTTATTTTATATATGACACTTCTATATGTTATGTGAAGTAGCATAAGCAATTCAAATGTTACTAGACTAAGCTTTTATTTGTGCAAATAAGTATAATTCTGTACTATGCACGGCTGTAGGTATGTTTTGTCCTGAAAAGTCTGACATTTCTACAGAACATGTCCCACTTTGGCCATTTAGAAAGGTGGCAACCCTATAGGACCTGTATGTAGAGATGTCAGATGTTGCAGGGCAACACATACCCACAGCCAGTAGAAAGGAGAGTACTTCACTGTTTTGCCTAAATAAAAGGCTATTCTTGTAGCATTATAGTTGCTTATACTGTTTCTTATAACATTTAGGTGTTTCAGAAACAAAATAATTGTTTTATGCATCTACTACAGACACTATAGGAAATCTTTGCCCTAAATCACAGGACATTTGCCATAATTATATTTATTTTGCAGGACACAACTGTCCAAAGGGGAGTGTCCCTCGCAAAGGTGGACAGGTGGTAACCTCAACCTATTATTGTATCATCTTTCTAAGGTAGTTGGTGGAATATGCGCTTTCTGTCACTAGCAGACCTCTCATACGAATGGGGAAGAATGAACACTGAATCAGCTACACTGCATAATACCCTCAGGGACACATTTAGATGTTTGGTGCTATTAACCTGACACATTGACAGTCCCAGAGCATATGTATTCATACACATTATTGTCTGAGGTACATGCTGTTTATGACTTTTACATGTTCTCATTATTCATTACGTGTATTCCACCACCTGTCCTAATATCACTAGTTCTAGGAGGGTTTAGTTGGGACTGTGTTAGATTCTGATTCGTAATCATAGACGTCCCTGGTAATTGGGACCATTCAATGATATGGTCCCTATGTGTTCCCCCAATCATTTACAGACTATTCAGTAGATGCGCTCTTAAGGTTTGGGAGGTATGGGCATCTGCTATACCCACATCAGAATATTACTTACATCCACGGGGTGGTCCTAATACGTCTCTGCCAACCAACACCTGCACACCTAGGCCCATAATTGCATGCTCATAGTACTCCTACCTGACACTCCTCTACAGCACTTATTCTTACTGTGAGAGCAGGTGGGGTACGAACACACCCCTACATACTGCCCACTCTCCCCGTGTTGGGACACATGTCGTACGTTGTGTCAACCCATGTGTTATCAGGCTTGCACAACCTACTGTTCTGTGCACAGCTACATCCTGGTCGCATCAGTCATTACTGAGCTTGCATAGAAGAACAGAATTTTTGGTGTCCCACAAGGGACATTGCTGTCCATGTTTAAAATGTAGACCTTATAGATCTCTCCCACTGGTAGTTTGCTGCCAGTGGTCTGGGAAGCAGTGGTGTATTTACCTTTATTGTGTGTCTGTATGCCTCACCGGCCTAGCTGGGGGTGGGGGGAGGTAGACGTTTGTTTATTGGACCTCCCACCAATATACGCCCGGTCTGAACATATGTTACCCTTAACTGCTGTAACATAACCTAGGCATATACATGTGTATATTTACTGTAATATATATCTATATACATTGATATATACAGATATATCTGCATATGTAAGCATACATGTATATTCATATCCTGCTGTCTAGATATATATATATATATATATATATATATATATGTGTGTGTGTGTGTGTGTGTGTGTGTGTGTGTGTCTATCTATATTTTATATATATATATATATATATATATATATATATATATATATATATATATATATAGATATATATATGAATATATATATACATCTGTGTGTCTGTAGATCAATACATTCCCCACTAATACGCACTTACACATGCATAATGGTGTTTATATATGCTTCATTAGCATACTAGTGCCTTATTCATTGTGAAACGGACAATTCACTCCAGTTATCTTGTAATCAGTATTTAGCACGTTATAAAGAGGACAGATGTCGCAATATGTTCCTGTACGGATTACCGATGGTAATTGGAATGTGATACAGTGTGATTCCACCCATCCGTCTTCTGCACAGCCTATTAGTCCATCTAATGTTGATGTTTGTATGTGCACATTCATATTATTTATGTCAACAAATGGAATGCATATGTTACAGAGAGTCTACTGCAACATATTGTTGCCTGCATGTATGTATGCATATATACCTATTACGAACTAGATGACCTCCACGGGGCAGTCCATTAGAACCGGGCCAGCCAACCCTGGCATGCATGGATCCATAATTGCATACCCATAGTTCCTCCACCCCACCCGTGTTGAATTTATACGTGTAACCTCTATTATCCACTTTTATTGCAGCCACAACACACCTTTACACATTGCCCTCTCTGGAACGTTTGGGGCCCTACACACATTTTGTCCCACCTCGTGCATTCACAGGGTCTACCGCCATGTATATTTGCACATACGTGCCTTTCCTGGTGTTATGGATTACGTCAATTTGCGCTTTACAATTCTTGGTGGTCCCTGCATGGGCTACATTCTGTCTGTGTGTAAAGTAGACTTAGCAATTCAATGATGATATTCCCACTGGTAAAACCCTGCCTGTGGTGTGAGTAGCGGTGCTGTGCTCACACCTGGGCAGCTTTTTATGACATACGCTGACAGCACTGTATAATACCATAAGTGCTCTCGATTTCCTTCACATACCTTGTGTACGCTGTATTGTTATGACGTTCATTCTATATATATATATATATATATATATATATATATATATATATACATATATATATATATATATATATATATATATATATATATACATATATATATTTCATGTATGTAGATATGTATCTATACATACATTGTTATGACGTTCATTCTATATATATATACATCTATATATTTCATGTATGTAGATATCTATCTATACACACATATATATATATATATGTGTGTGTGTGTGTGTGTGTGTGTGTGTGTGTGTGTGTGTGTGTGTGTATATGTATTTATATTACATCTGTACGTACAAACATACATTTCCTATGCTGGGAGCTGCTTACACCCGCTCAGGCGCAATCACCTATGCTTACTGTGCGTTACATATGTTTACTGCCGCTCATTTGTGCTTACTTGTGCCTTATTCATTATGACAGCACCACTTTGATTGAAGGGATCTGGTTAATAGTCCCATGCGTTACATGTTTAAATGTTGGCTTTACAGCAGAGCGACATTCATTCCACAAGGAAAATATGTGCTATAGTCGAACTTGAACCGTGAATGCTTTTTCGTTAGGTGGATGCTCTAACCACTACACTATTGGTGTTCTGCTTCATTGATATGTATACCCATGGTTCATAGTTACCCGAACACATGCCTCAACACTTCACTTACACAGCAGGCATCCATTTACCTGTTGGAAAAAATGCACTACTACACATGCGCCATTCCCTTTTCCCTACTGCTCTGGACCCATCCTGCATGTTGACTCACTCCGAGGATATTCAAACCTCCAAAGCCTATAGTCCTGGCACATATGTGTGTTTGATTGTCAGGGTGTTCATGTGGTCATCCGGGTTTAGGCTTGTCCAACTGAGGACCGGAACAGCCCTGTACCCATTTGAAAGTCAGGTTTAGCACATGGACAAGGTTACTCCCACTGTTAGCATCCTACCTGTGGTTAGAGATGCAGGGATTTTGCCCACCTCTGGCCAGCTATATTCCTTCGCATTCATTATGATTGCTTTCTTGTTCCCATGTTATTTCTGTGTGTGTGTATATATATATATATATATATATATATATATATATATATATATATATATATATATATATTTTTTTTTTTTTTCAAATGGCCAAAGTTGGACTTATTTGGTACAAACATCAGGTTTTGCAGGCCAACACATACCCACAGCCAGTACAAAGAACAGGATCTCACTTTTATGCCTAATTGACAGCTTATTCTTGTAGCATTTTAGTTGCTTATTCAGTTGTGTATGACATTTAGGTGTTTCTGATACAGAATAACTGCTTTATGCAACTATTACATAAATATAGGACATATTTTTGTCATTAAATCTGAGGACATCTGCCATTTGACACTAAGTGTACAGTACACAACTGGCCAAGGAGGAACAGTCCCTCGCAAAGTGTGACAGGTGGTTACCCTATATGTATGTACATATATATATATATATATATATATATATATATATATATATATATATATATATATATATATATATATATATATATATATATATATATATATATATATATATATATATATATATATATATATATATATATATATATATATATATATATAGATATGTGTAAGTACGCATGCATACACATCTATATGATTTTATTACTTTGATCATACGGTTGAATGAGTGTGCTGTCTGCTATGTTTGTGATAACATCAACGTTAGATATAACTGCTGTGGCTTAGTGGTAAATCACATTGATTGTGATGTGTAGGGTCCTGGCGTCGGGCCTGGCCAACATGGTATATTGTGTTGCTGGGCAGAACAAGGGCAGTTGGACAAAGGATGAGTTCAACACTTTTCAGCTGCAGTTTTCCGTTAAACCACCAATTCACATCACGCAAAATCCATCTACATTATTACTGTGATACGTCACCCCAGTTCACTTTTAATTGGCTGTATATCATTATACAGCATAAAATTAGCAATATATGCTCATATATGGATTACACATCATAAATGGTGTGTGCTGCAGTCGAACTGGCAACGTCTGCTTGATAGTCGGATGCTCTAACCACTACACTATTGGTCTTTTGCTTCATTTATATGTATACCCATGGTTCATAGTTACCCGAACACATGACTCAACACTTCACTAACACAGCAGGCATCCATTTTCCTGTTGGGAAAACAGCAGTAGTACACATGCGCCATTCCAAACTGCTCAGGACCCTTGCCGCATGTTGATTCACTCAAAGTGTATTCAGACCTCCTAAGCCTATAGTCCTGGCACATACGTGTATTTGATTGTCAGGGTGTTCATGTTGTCATCCGTGTTTAGGCTTACCCAACTGGGGACTGGGACTGCCCTGTACCTAGCTGAAAGTCAGACTTAGCACCACATTTACCATCCTACTTGTAGTTGGGGATGCAGAGGTGTGCTCACCTCTGGCCATCCTAATATATAACAGCAGTAAATATTACGGGGGGGTTCTGCTGCTGTTTCCCTTCGCATTCCTTATGACTGCTATATTGTGACCATGTTCATTCTTCATAACTATATATATATATATATATATATATATATATATATATATCGGTCTGTACGTACACATGGATATACACCTACATACGTTTTTACATTTCTCATTCCGTTTAATCACCGCCACCTACAGTCGCACATATGCACTTGTTTTCCTGCTTACGTCTAGGGTTGCCACCTTTTCAAATGGCCAAAGTGGGGCATTTTCGGGACATACATCAGATTTTAGAGGCTGACACATACCCATGGTCAGTACAGGGGTGAGAACTTTACTTATTTGCCTAAATTAAATCTTATTCTTGTAGCAGTTTAGTTGCTTATGCAGTTTCTTGTAACATTTACCTATTTTACATACAGAAATAGCTGTTTTATGCAACTGTTACATGAAATATGGTACATAATTATTTCCTCCAATCACAGGACATTTGCCATTGTATTATTTTTGGTCATGACACAACTGCCCAAACAGGGACTGTCCTTCACAAAGTGGGACAGGTGGTAACTCTAATTACATCTGCTTTAAAGCACCTTAATCACTCTATATCCGACTGCCACTATGCGAATGTGTAAAGTATATATTCCCAGTAATGCACGTGGGGAGATGTGCATCACGGTCAGATGTTTCATCCCGGGTCATAGGTTCTGCAGGACCAGCTGGAGGCTGAGCAGTCTTGTGGACAACTACTGCTTATACAACTTGTGTCCAGATGTCTACAGGACTGGACATCACATTGTGACACCAAGTCTAATGTTTGGACCAGATACTTATCCCATGAGGGATGTCCAAAAATTGTGGAGACCAATGACCTTGATTCTTTGGGATTTACGAAAATGTGATAGGGTTATACATGCAAGGGATACATAGTTTGCAATCCTGAGACTGCCTAGGGTGAGACTGCCTACTACATATAAGTAGTGGTCACTATGGGCAGATATGGCTGCACCAAGCTAGCAGCCCAAGTATGGTTGGATTTGGTGGATGTTCAGGAAGGAGGGGTTGTGTGCTGTGGAGGGAATGATGGGTATTCAATTATGTATCCAGGTGTGTTGGGGTTGGATGGCTCAGTTCAGGCCAGACCATTATGTGGGTATGTGCCGGTGACGTTTCTGTACATGTGTATTGCACATTTTAATGTTCATATGTTCGTAGGATTGTGTTCTACAGTATGGCCTGTCAGGTTGTATTGCGGATGTGAATGTTTGTTCTTTGGTTTCCTTTCTGATTCGCCCACTGCTCCCTCGTACACCTCCAATTCACCTATTGTGCATCCAACCCAGTCTCCCCTTGGCAAATTATTACATTACCCCCCCACCCCCATATTCCACACACTCCATCCATCCCTTCTCTGGTTGATGGCCCATGGCATGGTCAAGGGAACACATTGCATACACTACATATCTCTGGTACCCGTATGGTTGTGAGGACTACCCTAGCATTTTTGACATTCCACATGCTGGGCTAGGCTTAGCTATTGGTGGCGCGCTAACACGATACATTTTGCTTCCACTTGGTATAACTATCGACACTACAATGGAATACGGGCATGGGGTTTTAAATGTCATTTGTTTGAGGGATGGGGACTCAATTTTCAGCTACGTGCCTTTGTGTTTGCTTCTTATTTTGGTGTTCACAAAACTGTCTCGTATGCTTTGCATACGTTTCAGTATCCACGGACACTGACAGGTGTGATTGCTATTAGAGGCAGGCTGTACTAGTCAGCATTTTAGGTTGCGCATATGCAGCCAACATGTTCATGCCTCCGTGCGGTACTAGGACATGCCCCCTGCACTTGCGCACGTTTCCTATGCATTTGGATGTGGCGGCAGCATGTCTTCATTAATATGCATGTGGTGCTACTGCGCCATCTCTACATGGCACGGTCAGCGCAAGCCTAACGCCGTCCTTGCGCCAAGCTTCATGAATCCCAGGGAGAATTTTCTTCAAGCTAGTCAGTCAGGTGGTGAAATAGCAAAAAACAATAATGAACATTCCAGAAGATGCAGTACCGACATATTTCTGTGCAGTTCCTAAACAAAATATATACAGCAAAACAGCAGAGAATTACATATTTTGTAAATGATTCCAATGCCATTCACTGCAAATATCTCAGTGAACAGTCATACAAAAATATTACTATACAGAGACAATAAACAGTGAATATACATTAACCAATAAAAGCAGCTATACTTTAAAAAAGTCTTTAGTGGTAAGAGGGACTGTCTGATGCACAGTGATAGTAGGTTCATAGGTTCATTGGTAGGTACTAGGCTATCTGCCCGAGGGCATTTATAAGCCTAGCCAGATTGTGTCGGCTTTCGCTGCCTCATTGATTAATTAACTGATCCTCTGTCAAGCAGAGCCAATGAAGTGATCCCAGGGGTGTATTTTCTGTTAAACAGAACATGAAGATAGAGCAAAATCTCACCAAAAACACACAGTAGTCTCAGAAACGCTAAGCTTTTTAATGAAGCTTTCGGGCTCTCAACCCTTCATCAGCATATAAAATTCTACATTTCTTCACATTTAAATAGAGGGAACAATTAAAATCACATGACCAAACCAACCAATAAAGAATAATAAGAAGAATAATAAGACAATTCAAAAGAAAATACATATACTTCTTTACCAAAAAATAATGAAAATTCTTTTAAAACCATAAAAGTTTACACTAAAATCTATATTTTATTCTGCATCTTAAAATTATTATTATAACACTAACCTAGCATATTATAAGCTATTCATTTGTTGCTTAACTAATACAGGTTTTATACTGGTAGCATTATTTAATCCAGGAGAAGTATCAGCCTGTAGCCTAATTATCCATTCTAACTCCCTTAGTTCTAAGAGGTTATTAACATCACCCCCCCTCATGCCTACTTGTATTATATCTATACATCTAAATTTAAAGCTATGTGTATTAAATTCATGTATATGCTTATATAAAGCATTGGTTTGTATCTGCCTGTTTATCTCTGATCTGTGCTCTATAATGCGGTCTTTAAGCCTACGTATAGTCTTTCCTACATAGAACGCCTGACATTGCATACAGGTGGCAAGGTACACTAATTTCGTGGTGTTGCAATTGGCATTACAATAAAACTGAAATTTCTTGTATGTAACAGGATGCTTAAAATAACTATCTACTTCTAAAATATCACCACAACAAGTACAATTATAACATTTATAAGTCCCTATTTTATTATGTCTAGGGTTATGTTGTTCCACAAAATCCTTGTAACACAACATATTCTTTAGGGACTGATGGTTCCTATATGCAAAGCTAGGTTTAGGCCCTGATTTTAATTGTTCCCTCTATTTAAATGTGAAGAAATGTAGAATTTTATATGCTGATGAAGGGTTGAGAGCCCGAAAGCTTCATTAAAAAGCTTAGCGTTTCTGAGACTACTGTGTGTTTTTGGTGTATTTTCTGTTACCCATCCACTCGTCAAGGATTCTCTTGAAGAGTGTTATTGAGGGGCTCTGCCTAATGTAGTTTGGAATTTTGTTCCAAAGCATGGGGAGTCTCTGTGACAGGAATCTATCCCTCCAGCATGTTCTATTTATTGTTGTGGCAAGGTTTAGCTCACTAGAGCACGTGGCTTGCAGTGACTTGGATTTCTTTAGGTGGAGCATGTCCATCAATTCTGAGTTGGACATGGCTTTGTAAGTCAGGCAGAGATCACCTTTGAGCAAGCAATATGCCACTGAGTACAGCCAGAGTTTTTTCAGTCAGGCTGCATAGGACATATGTTTGAGGATTGTAATCCTCTTGGTGAGGTACTTTTGTGGTCCCTCCAGCTGTTGGAAGTGTCTTGTGAGGTACATCCCAAATGGGGCATTGTACTCTATGATGGATCTGATGAGTAACAAGTAGAGGGGCACTATAACCTCTTTATTTCTAGATGCAGACCCTTTAGTAATTAGATGGGCCACATAGAAGGATTTCCTAACTATTTTGGCAATATAATTGTCAAAGGAGAGATTACTATCTACCTGGGTACCCAGATCTCTTATTACCTCTACTGTATTAAGGGGGCTGCCACCTATTAGGTAATTCGTGGGTGTTTTGTTTTTCCCAAACGAGATGACTATGTATTTTTTGACATTTAGCTTGAGGCCATGACTTTGACACCAGGTGTCCATCTCAGTAAGGCCCTTAGGAGGATGTCCGTGACAGCCGGAGAGTCAGTTATGGCTTTCAGATTGCAGTTATCAGCAAACTTGGTTAGCCATAGTCCTCCTGTGTTTGCCTGTACTTCTGAGAAGTATATGCAGAACAGTAGGGGTCCCAGGGCCGAGCCTTGTGAGACACTACTTGTGACTGGTTTAGAGTCGGACCTGGAGCCTGCTATTCTTACCATGTGAGTTCTGTCTGTAAGCCAGTTGGCAACCCATCTCATGATGTAGGGGTTTATGTTCAGGCTGGTGAGATTTTCTATAATACCCAAGTGGGGAATGGTGTCAAAAGCCTTGGTGAGGTCAAGGTAAGCTGTGTGAACAACCTTTCCCTCATTTATGGCCTTGGTGACTGTCTCAAAGAAGTCAACCAGGTTTAGTAGGCATGATCTGCCCTTAACAAAGCTGAACTGGGTCGGGTTAAGTGTTTGGAGATTCCCAATGTCTTTGTTAATGAGTTCCATGATGATACGCTCCATAGCCTTGCAGACCAGGCTAGTCAGGCTTATGGGGTGATAGTTACCAGGGTCAGTTGTGGTCCCTCCTTTGTGGAGTGGAATAACCATTGCTGTGCACCATTCTATGGGCATGTAGCCTGTGGAGAGGCTGAGGTTGAACAGCATGTTTAGGTGGGGGCTTAGTTTGTTCTGTAGTTCTTGCAAGACACAGCCTGGGACACCATCTGGCCCCATTGATGCTGTGTATTTGGCTTTTGAAGGGCTGTTTTCACCTGTGCGTCTATGATTTCTGGGACACTACACTTTTCTGGTATTGTTGTGGGCACTTTTGGGGGTGAGAGGGGTGAAGTTTGCACTGAATCTATCTGCCAGGATGTTGGCAATATCAGGTTCAGTATATTTTGTGATATTTTGCACTAGTTCAGTGCATATCTGTGAGTTGCTACTTAGATTCTTAACATAGCTAAAGAAGGCTTTGTGGTTATCTTTTGAATCCTTGGCTATTTTTCTTTTGAAGTTAGCCTTGGATGATTTTATGAGGGACCTTAGTTTCTTACTGATACTGATTAGGGATGTCTTTCCTTCTTGGGATTTGCTTTTTTTTTCCTGAACTAGTTTCCTCCTTCTTTTGTATAGCCTGTTTATGGCAGGGGTCCACCATACTGGTTACCTTCTCTTAGAGGACTGAGTCTTGGTTTTGATAGGGATGGCATGATCCATGCATCCTTGATGGTGCTCATAGAGTGCATTTGTAAAGGTTTCTGCATCTTGGGCAGCATTATCCTTTAGCATGAGGGCTGTGAAACTTACCGTCTCTGTCTTAAGTAAGGTGAAGTTTGCTTTAGAAAAGTTTTTTACTGTGGTTTCCTTAGTTGGGGGTGGTGGTGGGGTGTGGACATCCAGAGTGATTAGTTTATGGTCTGATCTAACTAGTGTCGGGTTGACCTCCAGTGTGGAACACCTAGCTATAACTGGGAAATGTAGGGCCATCATAGGGAAGTTCATCACCAGACCAGCCCATGATCATATTGTGCAGAATGCAACATGCAATAAGCATCCAGCATGCAATATCAGGGTCATGCTGAAGTGCACCCGAGACTCATCCAGGTAATGGAAAAAGGCTTTCAGTAATTCAAACATTCACCCTCTGACAATCTATGTCTGGGGAAGGGCAGTGTTGTACCTTTCTTCAGAAGCTCCTATAGAGTTCATCATGGGTGTCATGAGCCAGCGCTCCAGCAGGTAACCTGTATCACCTAAAAGAGCACAAGAAAATGAAAGAAAGGGGGAGAGATGCAGCAAATTAATAAGTGGTTTATTAATAAGTAATGTAATTACACAGATATGACTAATTACATAACAGTTACACAAATTTCAACTTACCAGCAAGGTGACCATGATACATTCTACTTTGAAGGAAGAGGAGGCAGAGTGAGCCTGTGTGTTAGATGTTAGAATCATATGCACTACCAGAATGTTGGACAAAGATGTTGGTGATACATCCCCATGCAGTGCATATTACCTCACAGTTGATGGATTGGTAGCCCCTCCTATTTCTGTACAACTGTGCTCGTGGTCCTGATGGGGTCTTAATGACAACATGAGTGCAATCTATTGCACCAAGCACCTCAGGGAAACGTGCAATCCTACAGAAGGCACACATGGATCTGGCTCAGTCCTGGAATGACACTGGCAGGCAAATGTACTAATCAACATGCACCAAAAGTATGTTGAGTAACTACTGCTGAAGTATCTTCAAGACAGAATCTCAACATGCTCACAGCGTGTTTCTTGGAGGCCCCAGTGGCAAGTATAATTAGGTTATACATACCTTATAGGAAGCCATAGATACTCCCATTTCCAATCTGTGCATCATAGATACTCAGTAAAGCCCTTAAAATATCCCTGTCTACTCTATCTCTATCAATAATTTCTTGATTATCAAAGTTATAATAGGTTATTCTTTGTTTTTCCCCCAGATTTACTAATCCTCCATGCAGGACTAATCTAGTCCTGCACAGAAGTGGCAGTTTAAGAGGAGGACGGCAGTGCACCATGCGTATTAATGAAGGTGCGCTGCCGGAACTCCTAATGCTACACGGAGCATGGACGAGTGCAGGGGGCATGTCTGAGAGCAGAGCTCTCAGAATAAGCACCCCCCTGCAAAGTAGAACAGAAGAATGTGTAAATAAATGAGCGAGACCGCTCATAGATGTCTGCATATCCCTACCAACAGTCCCCATTTGTTCAACAGCAACAGTACATTTAAATAAAATGCAGAAACCCTTTCATTTATTGTTTTTAAAACGCCCCGTTTACAGCTAACCGTAGGTGTGAGGGTTTGCCCATCGCTTAGCTACGGTTAAAGCAGCTGAAAAGGCAGAAGAGGATAACAAGGAATATATATGCAAATGCAGCAGCACAGCAATAGTGTAGTGATTAGAGCATCTGCCTAACGATAAGGCATTCACGGTTAGAGTCCCACTGCAGCACATATCATTTTCCATGTGAAATCAGTACATAAACATATTTTAACAACTTATTGCCGTATAACCTGCATAATAACATTTAAATGTGAACTGGAGTACTGCATGAAATGCACATGTGAAGTGTCAGTGTCATAATGAATAAGGTACTAGTCGACAGGTATAAGCACAAATAAGTGGTAGTAAGTGTGTCTAAGTGCGTATGCATGGAGGTAAGCCTTGCCCACACAGATGAAGCAAAGTAGAAGCTTTCTGAGTGTAAGAAACTATAACCAGAGGTTAGCAGTGCTTACCATCATGCAAACCCGCTCAAACCCGCTCACAACTGCTTAAAAGTGCCTTAATTACTCTGTATCCAATGGTCCTTGTTCTGCCAAGCAACAAAAGAAATGTCCTCAGCAAGGCTCAAACCCAGGACCCTGCAGACCACAGCCAATGTGATTTACCACTAAGCCATGGCAGATGTACATAAAGCTGATGTTATCATAAATATATCATCCAGCACAGTCATTCAACAGTATAGGAAATGTAGTTAATTAGGTATATGTATGTGTATTTGTAAATAATGTAATATCTAAACACATGCAACATATCAATATATGTAGACATATATGAATATATATATATATATATATATATATATATATATATACATATATATATATATATATATATATATCTGTATATATATACATGCAAATGCCTACATCTACACTCATATCCTTAGATATCTCTATATATGCAACTATATATATATATATATATATATATATATATATATATATATATATATATATATCCAATGTCAGGCTGGAAATGCTAACATATCATGCAGTACAGTCTGGCTCCCATAGGAAATGTAAAATGTGAAAGCCATCAACAGTCCAGGATAAATATACACAGACACATATATGCAGATACAATATAGTTTTATATATATATATATATATATATATATATATATATATATATATATATATATATTGTACATATAGATATACATGTGACTACACATACGCACTCAGAGATATGCACATTAAGATACATATGTAGAAGATGCACACAATAAGGAACAGCCACTATGCTTACAGTTAACACCTGGACACTGTATGGGCCACCTATACAAATGACAATTGTCGCCTGCAACATATACCCACAGAGAGGTTATAGGAAAAAACACCACACACAGGTTTGTATAAATGGACCACCTTTATTTGTGTACAATAACAGTTCTAGATGCCATGTCATATAGCTGTTCAGACACTGACATCCGTATAAACAGGGTAATGCATATGTGAAACAGGCATACTAATACAGTATTCTGGAAAGGACCACAACTGTTGCTGTTCATGCCAAGCCCAGCAGATGTGACAATAGTAAAGCCTAACTGGGCCCCAGGATACCAAACAATGAACGTTAAGTAATGCAGGTGTACAGTTCAGCAGCCCGTGTACACTCTGTACAGATTCAGTAGGTGGTAAAGATGTCAGTTGACCAAATGGGATGTAACTGTCACAGAACAAGCCATAACTTAACACCATCACAAGCCCACTGACAAACAGAACACTCTGTATGGCAGGAGGCAGTAGGCCTGCATCAACCCACTTAATGTACTAATGCAAATATAGGTGAAGTGTATGGTACTGTACATCCAGATACTTTAAGTCAGCTGACCTCTGATACCCACACAAAGCTTGGTATGTAGGTGTAGAACAGAGGCTGGAACACAGGCCTATATCTGGACAACTGTTGCCATGCACTCAGCAAGTCACTGGTGTTACAGGATAGTCTGCAGCATACCCTTAGTCAGGGGATTTATGTTAGAAAGTTCAACGGATGTAGCCTTGTTCTGATAGCACTCAACACACACACAGCCAGTAAAATATCTGACACAGGAACTGTGCGGTGGACAGACAAAACATGATAGGCACAGCTCTGGCCCCCAATAGGATAGGCTCACAGTTGAAAGCTATGCAAACAGACTGCATTCCAAGGTAGACTAATATGTACACACACCCTGTAACACTAGTACTATACAAAGGATAGCACAACTCTACTCACACTCTGTCTGTAGTTCTGGAAACACGTAAAAATATGTAGCTGGCCTGAGCATGCTGGTTCTCCTGTAAGAGATATTGCTGATGCCCACACACAGGAGGATGTCAGTCATACAGGGAAGGTAAAGGGACCACGCCCACACGATGTAGAGATATATAGTAGCTGGTTGCCATGACAGTGGTAATTGGAAGTATTACACAGCAAGCTGCATACAGTTAGCAAGTGGAGGACATGGATTGGGGCAGAGGCCATCACCTGATTATGTGCATCACCTACTAAAGCCAGGATGCAATCTATTCAAAGCAGCTCAATCCATTTACTGGAGAGAGAAGGAGAGAGAGAGAACCAGAACCAGTACCAGAACCAGAACCAGAACAAGAACCCAAAAAAAAGCTCTTCAAACTACAAGCTTAAGTCACAGCCAGTTAGCCAGCTGCTATTCAACTAGACATCTGTCCAACAAGAGGTATGTGAAGTACATATACATGTAATAGAATGTAGTACCTGGTCCATCATAATGGGATAGATAAGTTTGAAATAGCTATATGTGTCATCATGTGTTGTTGTGATGATGTTCAACTGAACAACTGTGATTGACAATAGTATTTGTCCCTGTTGGTAGCGGGCCATAGCCCTTAACTGTGCAAGTCAGCACTGACAGATAGGATGTAAGCCATCATAGTGTGTGTTGTGTAATTGGAAGTATGTATATTACATGGCCAATAGCTGGTGGTAGACGTAATGCCATCATAGGTGCATACCTTTGGAGGTAGGTACTAGGCTATTGACCCTAGAGCCTGTAGAAGTCTAGCCAATAGTTACCCTGGCTTTTGTCACCCAAGAACTTTAATCTCCTGTGCCACTGTCAAGCAGAGCCACAAAAGTTATCCCTGGTGTGAAATCCCTATCTCCCTGCCAATCATCCAGATTTGACTGGACGAGTGCTACTGAGGAGCATTGTTTGATATAGATAGGTAGTTATTTCCACAGTATGGGAAGTATCCGAGACCGGAATGTATTCCTCCAGCACGTGTTGTTTATTGTGGTGACAAGGTCATACAGCATGCAGCTCAAAGGGATTAGGATAACTTTAAGTGGCGCATATCCAAAAGCACTGGGTATGACATAGCTGTATATGTTAGGTAGCAATCACCTCTGAGTAGGCAATATGCGACAGAGTAAATCTGCAGTTTAATGACACTGTGTGTGTAGGAAATCTGTTTGAGGTTGGTAATCCTCTATGTGAGGTAGTTGTGTGGCCATTCCAGCTGTTGTATGTCTTGTGAGGTGCATACCAATAGGGGCATTGTACTCTATAATGGGTCTTATGAGTGACAACTAGAGTGGAACAATGGCCTATTTTCCCTGGATGAAAAACCCTTTGTGATGAGGTGTGCCATGTAGAAGGATTCTCTGACTACTCTGGCAATGTCATTATCAAAGGAGAGACTACAGTCCACCTATGTCCAAAGGTCTCTTATCACACTTTTGGTGTTAGATTGACTACTGCCTATGTATTAGTTCATAGGTACAGAGTTTTCACCAAAAGGGATGACAATGCACTTGCTGGCCTTCAGCTTCAGCCCATGGCTTTGACACCAGCCATCTGTCCTAGAGAGGCCCTTTTGTAGGATGTCCACATTGTCTGGAGTGTCGAGTATGGCTCCTAGTTTGCAGTCATCTGTGAACTTCATTAGCCAAAGACCTTCTGTGTTAGCATGTACATCAGAGAAGTAGATACCAAGCAGGAGGACCCAGCAGTGAACTCTGTGGTACTCCACTTGTTACTGGTCTGATGTTGGGCTTGGAGTCTGCTACCTTCACAGTGTGGTGTCTGTCAGTGAGCCAGTTGGCAACCCATCTTGTCACATACGGCTGTATACCTAGTTTAGTGGGTTTCTATAAAATTCCAGAGTGGGGGATCATGTTGAATGGCATAGCAAGATTGAGATAGGCTGTGTGAACCACCTTACCCTCGTCTACAGCTTTGTTGACCACTTCCAAGAAACCTATCAGGTGTAGGATACATGATTTGCCTTTTACCAATCCAAACTGGGTGAGGTCCAGAGTTTGGAGATTACCAATGTCATTGTGTATAGGTTCCATGATGATACATTACATAGCCTTGCAGACCATGCTCGTCAGGCTAATGGGGTGGTAGGTCCTGTGGTCTGTGGTGGCTCACCCTTTGTGGAGTGGGATAACTATTGCTCTGTGCCATTCAGTGGGCAGATAGCCTGAGTTGAGCCTATGATTGAACATGATACTTAGGTGGTTTGCCAGTTCATTTTGTAGTTCAAGTAGAATGCAGCCTGGGATGTTGTCAGGTGCCAAGCATGTTGTGTTCTTGCCTTTGGAGAGTGTGCTTCCCTGTGCAGCCATGAGTACAGGAACTTTGCATTCTTCCGGTATAGAGATGGGCCCCCTAGGGTATGAGAGGGGGGTAAAGGCAGCACTGAACTTATCTGCCAGGATGTTAGCAATATCAGTGGGTTCTGTATATTTAATGCAAGTGTGCTATAAGGCAGAGCAGATGTGAGGGTTGATGTTGAGGGTCTTAACATAACTATAGAATTCTTTGTGGTTGTCCTCAGAGTAAGTGGTGATTTTGTTTACATAGCTAGCTTTGGAGGACCCTATGAGGGATCCAAGCTTCTTACTGAGGCTGACCAGACTTCCTCCAATCATGGGGTTTTACTCTGTTTTGCAACAGAGTATTTCTTCTGTTGTAGAGTTTGTTTATGGACGGGAACCAACAGATTGGCTTCCATTTCATTGGAGGATAGCATCTTTGTTCTGTTAGGGATTGCATGATCCATGCACTCGTGTAAGTGCTTATAAAGTGCATTTGTATAGGATTCAGCAGTTATACCTCTATTGTCTGTCAGCAAGGGTGTCGTGCAGTTTCCCACATTTGGCTTATGAAGTGTGAAGTTGGCTTTGGAGACAGTATTAATGATGGATTGCCTAATGGGAGTTGGGGGCTTGTGCTCATATCTGACCTACAAGGAATTGACCTGTAGTGTAGAGCACTGGTTTAGCATGTTAGTAATGACCAGGTCTGGGATATAGCTGCCCCTGGTGTGGGTGTAGCTAAGTTGATCCAAGACACTGGAATTGATGAATTCCAGAAAACACTGAGCACAAGGGTTGGTACACGACAACTTTTCACAGTTAATGGTGGGGTACGTGAAATCGCCCATTATGAGGGTGTTAGGCTGTACCCTGATATTTTCCACTGTATTAAGAAATGAGGAGTGGAAATCCTGGGGCATGGCAGGTGATCTTTAGCAAGCTACAATTTGGATTGGGGCCTTGCCCAGAGATAGTTGCACTTGGATAATCTCAGATGTATTATGCTGAGCAACTAGCCTGGAGGTGTGGATATCCTCAATGAATATGGACACACCTCTGCCTTAAGTGTTATGGTCCAGGCTAAGTGGCCAAAAGGTGTGGTATGAATTAGAGCCTGGTAATGCAGGGGTACTCTCTGGATCCTTGAACCAGGTCTCTGTCACTGCACAGATGTCAATGTTCTCCATTCTAAGTAGTGCCTCTAGTGAGTGCATTTTGAGGTGTAGACTACTAGCATTGAGTAGCAATACCCTCAGATTTTGCTTGTTATGGTGGTGAATTTGTCATCTGAACCCTGCCTAAGAAAGGCACTATAAAGGTGTTGACAGCCTTAGCCAGTACCGGGAATTCCAGGGGTGACAGGTGCAGGCTATCTCTGGCAAAGTATTGTGGTTTGTCCATCATGATATTCCAGGCAGACAGATACTGGATCCACTTAAAATGACCCAAGAAGCTTAGCCAATTGTTGACATTAATCATTTTGTCATTGTACTGTGGTATCATTCTGGGTGATGGCAAGATGCTACACAGGGCTAGTGTCATACCTGCTTGGGCTACAAGATTGGACAGCTCCTCCATGTCCCTTATCATGTAGTCCAGAGAGGTATGGTCCAGGTCATTCACACACACATGGAGAATGAAGGAGTCATAGTTGTACTTGTGGAGTGACCTGAGTACATGCGTTATGTGTTGGTTCCTGGCACCATACAGGCAGCTGGCAGTAACTTTCTCCTTGTGTAGCCTGGTGAATGGAACATCAGTGTGCCTGACTATAGAGTCAGCTATGACTAGAGTGTTGGATTTGTTGTTATGCTTTATGTGCTGTGGTTGAGTGGCACACTGGCTTTGTGGGCTATGTGTCATTTGGGTTGTGTTGGGGGGTGGAGGTTGCTTGCGTTTCTGTTTTGGAGGTCAACGTTGTTTGGGCAGGTGTTTACTGAGAGCCTACTCAAATGTAGGTGTGTGTTTGTGTTTCTATGTGTGTGGTTTGGTGGTGTAGGTTTTCAGGGGCTATGTGGTGAGTGTGGTATAAGTGTTCACCTACTCCTCTTGACTGTCTAGTCCAGTCTTGGGTGAAGAGAGCTATGATTCCAGTTTGGCTATATAACTGCATCTCTCACATATTGTATTGTTGGGTGGTAGGAGGAGAGGGTTGTCTGTGTACATGAGTCAATAGCTGCATTGCCCCAAGATGGCCAGATGCAGCAGCTAGACAGGAGAAAACACTGGGACTTGACCCTTACACATGCCTGGATATGTGCCTATTTATTAAGTACTAAAAACTGTATCCATCAAGACAAGTGAGGAAAGTTGAGTGCTGTAGTAATTGGTGGCTTAATTAGCACTTAAATCGAGTTGTGAACAACTGCTGAGCTCAAGGAAATAGACTTGACTGTTGCACTGAAAAACTGGCTAGTTCTATGAAATAAATGTAAGCTAGAAGGCATCCGTCCAACACAGAGAGGCCCGATTGCTCAGAAGCTTACAAACAGTCATATTATGATGGCCACGTGGCAGACACAGGCCATCAGTTGCAGGATATTCAGGTGAATCTGTATTGTAGCATGCCGGGGTGCCATAGGTGTGTAACATGCTTACCTGCAATAGGCGTCTACATATACCCCACTAATGTCAGGCTAATTGCGTATGTCGCACCTTTCCGTGTTTGAGCAAGGCAGAACACTGCAGCTGTGCAGGAAGGTGTGGTGAGATTGTGGAGCTGATGTCTGAATGTACCCAACAATCAGCATGTATGTCCAGAAATATATATACACATGTGGGTATATTTATATATATATATATATATATATATATATATATATATATATATATATATATATATATATATATATGGTTCTACCTTACATAGTCGACAGTGCAGAACACCGACAACGCAATCATCGGCACCACATAATCGACAGTGCATAAACACAACACCTCACATGCCCAACAATGAAATAACCGACGGTTCACAAACACGAAACCTCATATGCTGCACACAGCACAATAACAACAATCAACAAACAAAACACATCCCCTGTCCAAAAACCACACACACAACACAAGCACACCAAAATCCTTACAAACCCACACTAAACCTCACATACACAACTATCTACAACCCTAACCCAAACCCTAACCCTAAGGTCCGTCACTATCGCACACTCAGCTAACCCGCGCCCTAACCCTAACTCACTTAACCCGGCCCTAGCCCAAAGACTTTCACTACCGCACACTTACCTAACCCGCGCCCTAACCCTAACTCACTTAACCCGCCTTTAATCCAAAGACTTTCACTACCAAGACACTTACCTAACCCGCCCTAACCCTAACTCACTTAACCCACCCTATCCCCACAGACCATCAATATCCACACTTACCTTACTGCACCTAACGTCCGTCACTACCGCATACTTACACAGCCTTTTCTCATGTCGGTATCCTCGGCGTCAGTGTTTTCATCCGTCGGTCTTCTGCATTTTCGATCTTCTGGTGATTGCGATTGCGTTGTCGATGTTCTGCACTGTCGACTATGTAAGGTAGAACCATATATATATATATATATATATATATATATATATATATATATATATATTTATGCACATATATACATCACATATATTTACACATATATAGATATATACCTATATGCACGTCTACAAAAATACAAACACACACACACAAACATATATGTCTGTACAGACATGTCCCCTATATTACTACAACAGTGATGCATGCTATGTGTGAGGCATCAGTACACATAGCAATACACACAGATATCTACAGCTGGCAGTGTGTGCACCATGAAGGGGTATGTCATATGTCATTCCCTTGTTGGCACCACATAGCCCCCATCTGTAAAGTATGCAATGGGAATATGGGGAACTATGGCAGCTACACATGTGGAGGTGGTCAGATGTGGTAGATATAGAGGGCAGTCTACAGGAGTGGTATGTGACATATGTGGTGGCTAAACACCATGTATGGTTTGTGTGTTCTGTGATGTGAATGCCCCATGGGCCCCAAAATAGCCACAATGGGAACAAGCCTCCCACCCAGTGCTACTTACAACAGCAGTCCACGTCCTTAAGGTGCCTGCTCTGGAGGCTGAGCAGGACTAGCATGTTGGCCCTGTGAATGTGTACTGTGTCCTTCAGACTGATGTAGTACATCCCTCATGTGTCTGTGGTGGCCGGTATGGCATAGACCCTAGACCTGAGCCAAGGGGACAGGAACATGTCTGTGTGATCTGAGGGGGAGGGACAACATGCCCTGGGAGTTTCCACTTGCTGGTATTGCTGTAACAGTACATGAGGATGCCCCATGTTGGGACACACATGTGATGTGGCCAGGTATCATGGGCAGATGGTTGTGGAGAGATGGATCGGTTGGCCAATAGAACATATACATGTTATTGTGTCACTGTTATAGAACATATGGTGGTAGTAATAGTCTACACAACCCTGATACAGCTCAAACACCATGCACAGATATCCCCAATAACACAGACTGACAGATGTGCAGCAATCACAGATCAGCCATACCACTGGCATACATGTAACCATAGTAGCCCTGACAATGGCATGCGGGTGAATAGTGTGTAACAGGCCAGTAATGATAGTGTCCACACAGGGGGACATGGCTACAGTCACATAGCAGAAGGTGTGGTACAATACAATATCTGTCCAACTGCTAGTTAAGCCATAGCCATAACCAATGAGTTGTGTGTATAGTCAGTTGAAGCTGATATGGTGGGGGGGAATGACAGAGATGTGTATTAAGAACTGTGGTAACCTTGCTGTATGAGTTGCTCAGACTTGTGTACATCTTTATGTCTTACAGACCCTATGGCACATGAACATTTGCCCGCATTTTCAAATGAAGAAAACGAGGTATTGTTCACATACATGATCCAGCACTATGCTGTGCTGTTTGGCAGGCATGCACATGAGCTGCAAGAGCGGTCTGCCTTGTGGAACGACATACTCCACAGGGTCAATGATGTCAGACATCACAATCGCATATATAAGCAGGTCCGGCATTATTGCAGTGACCTGCTTCGCCATGTCCAACACCATGCTGCTGAAGTCTGGGGGGATCACCTTGCCACGGGGGGGGGCCATGCCATCCATCCCCCCTGACACGTGTGGAGGAGCTTCTGGCCAGCCTCGCGGCACCTGCCCATCCCAACAGTCTACAACAACTGCCGTACATCATAGAGGTGGATGTCAGCCACACAATGGCCGAGGAGCATGCAGGTAAGGGCAAAGAGCACATCAGTAGACCACTGTTGTGCAAACATCCTGAATGGTATAGGTAGAACATGCATATCCGACATGTCATAGATATATTGTGTTGCTGCAATGTAGTGATAAGCAGATGTCCAGATTTGGTAGTATTGTGGGAATGTACCATTGATGTATGGTAATACTGCACCCAGCCTGTAGCACTGCCACAGGTGTGGCCATTTACCTTTCTTCTCTCACCCTCTTATGTAGGTCCCTCCAGGATAACAACAAGGCAGCAGCCTGTAGCTGGTGAGTATGTTTTATGTAGATGCTTGCCAACACAAGAAGTATGTAATGGTGATGGTATATGCCATTCACACATCTAACACACCTACCCTGAATGCATGCTGTACAGGTGCATGTATTGTTGCTGTGAAATGCACGGTCTCACAGGGGAGAGCATGACGGGATATTGGAAGGGTATGTCAGACAGCTGCATGCTAACATCCTGTCATTGTGGAATATGTACACAGGGAGTAACTTACTGGTGGTAGACATGACCTACTGTACTGACATGTTCTGAACAACACCCATATACAGTGCAACAGCAGTGTATATACCTGTAGGACAATGGCAACTGCTGCAGAGTTGCACTATGGCATAAGGCATTACAGTACTCCACATTATCATTTGGGTCTAGGCAGCAACATGTGGTGTTCAGTGTATGGGACACTGCAAAGTGACACACATGTAGGGCTTACTTGTCATGCATCAGCATAAGAGCAGAAGGGGGGAGGTCACAGCATTTTTTATTTTTATTTTTATTTATCATTTGTTGACCGGGAAAGTCCGACTAGGTTCCACAGAGCCTGTTTTCAGCGGAGGCCCGGGGAGAAATGCTCCAGATGCATGTCTTTGGAATGTGGGAGGAAACCAGAGTACCCGGAGGAAACCCACGCGAACACAGGAAGAACATGCAAACTCCACACAGAAGGCACCCCAGCCGAGAATTGAACCAGAGAACCTCTTGCTGTGAGGTGACAATGTTAACCACTGCACCACTGTGCCATGACACACCAATGCACTGCAGCTGGAAAAGTAAGATGTTAGGAATGTTTCTTTCTGTACATAGTCAGGGTCAGGGCCTGTGACAGCCGTAAACCTACACATAAAGCAATAGTGATGGCAGTGTGTGAACACCATGAGATGTGCACATGAGTAGACCTTGAAATCATGCAGAATAGGGAGATATGTGTAAGGCAGACTGAGCATACACTGGCAAATGCACATGGCCCACGCTGGTATACCCCTGCCAGGAGCAATGACTGCTGTAGTACACACAACAAGAGGCATGATAAACCATCATGATGGGGGTGTGCACACATATGCCCACATGATGTGTATGCATTGTGGTCAGCAGCTGCACACCTAACGCCATCTGTAGACACTGTATGTGAAAGTACAGGACATATGTGACATACCAGGCCCATGTACTGCTAAGATATGCAGTGATGTGTTACCATGGCAGATCATGGTTGTGTGTGTAAAATACATAAAGGTGTGTACAACCCCATAGCCACTGTATGCACTGATGCTTCTCAGTGAAAGACTATTGCAGTGGTCATACATGGTTTGTTTATGTTGACAGCTGTACATCAGGCATCAGGCATTCACCAATGACAACTGTCCACATATCATCCCAGGTATGTGTTGCTGAAAAGCATAGGAGCTGTGAAAAGTAAAGCTGACATTACTGGCACAGTACTACACATTCCACAATGGGTTGTACACCTGTGAGTTGTGGAAAACAGTACATGGCAGGTTGCAGATCAGGTGCACAGCAATACTGTGTACATGGGTGCAGTGGTGTCCAGGGGAAGGGACATCACCTAGTGACACAGCACAAGCATCACACACATGTATACTGTTGCTAGCATGGATTACCTATAGCTGAACTGCATGCTGTTCTGTACCATATGTTCTGCATGTTGGTGGATGGGTAATAGTTGACTGTGTGTACGATCAATGTGCAACCTCACCTGTATGTGTGTGCATTCCTCTTGCTGGTTATTTAGGTTGCATGCAGGGTCACTCTGTTGAACGTGAGGGAGGGAGATGCATGTAGGATGTGTGTGTGCATGTGTGTGCTTGTATGTGTGGCCACATATGCACGTGTGATTGTGGTGTGTTCAGACTGCTGTACCCCCTTTTATGACCATGCAGGACATGGATATGGACTGCCTCATTACACACCAGGAATACTCTCATGTGTGTATTCACAGGACAGCAAATAGTATAATTGCACAGGCATCCAGAGGGAAGGTAGACGCCAGGTGCACAATTAATATTGCAGTCAGCAGAGAGGTCACCAACAACCCATGTATGTAGCTCTACAGATGCATTGTGGAAGTACTAGTCAACACCAGGGAGTGTATCCAAATATTACAGTTGTCACATGATGTGCTGATGGAGCAGCATATCAGGCATGTACTGAGCTTTACATACTCATGACAGACCAGTGGGAGATATTATGGATGCAACATAGTACCCTACACATATAGGGGCCATGCACATAATTTCCAGCCATACAGAGGGTACATACCGAATTACAGCAGCGAGACCATATAAATCCACCACACACAGGTCAGGCAGGTAAAGTAGCAACAGGGCTTGTGTTGCATCTGCTTGTGTGGCCATTCATAGGACTGTGAAGTTAATGAGTGGTATCAATGTGTGCATGTTAGTAAGTGTGACGCAGGGTGGGGTAACACATGAACATACAAGTGGGACTGAATGTAAAGCCATTGACAGGTAGATATAATGCAGGTGTGTGTGTCTGTGTGTGTGTGTGTGTGTGTGTGTGTGTGTGTGTGTACTGTTAGGCAATGATGTACAGGTTTTAAAGTGTGTTTATTATTCTCCCCTGCAGGTAGTGAGGTGGGTCACATTCCCTCCTGCAGTCGATCTGATGTAGGTGTCCATACAGACACCGATGATGATGATGACAATGATACTAATGGTGAGGCGCAGGTTGGATTGTCAGGGGACAACACTGTGCATACATTTGACATCCTCCTTTTAACCACCACTCCCACGCATACAGTTTCAGTGCCTATACGCACCCCATCACCAGTGGTCATAGTGGATAAAGATGGCGTTTAGTGCAAGTGCACAGGAAAGTGTGGTGACCATGTCTGCTGTGTCCAGTTGCAGCAGGCATAGCCAGTTGTCCAGCAGGGCACCACATAGGAAGATGTCCCAGGATGCTTGGGGTAGGGCAACTGGACATCATGCACTTGGCAGAGGCAACATAGGTGCTACCACCAGACGCATGTTTCAGGCTGTCATGGCAGTGCAGGCATGTAGAGAATGTTACCACAGACAGGCCCTCAGGCTGCAGAGGGCTGCTCTCACATCATCAAATGACAACACCTGTAAACTTGCTAGTGCCATCAGTGGAGTAACTGAGTTCATGGATAGACGGTCTGGTGAGATGATGGCCCTCACTGACTGTGGTCTGTCTGTGCTAGAATGTGTGGTGGGAGTGGTGCGATGTCCGCGTGGACATAGGGCAGCAACACCATCAGTTGGTAGTCAACATGGACATGGCAGGGCACCAAGGTGCTCCCGTAGTGGTAGTAGAACCCCCAGCAGTGCAGGGGGGTGCTGTCCACACCACACCACAGCAGACCACATGCACATGGTGCTGGCCAGTCCCAGGAGGAGCCTGGTACCAGTGGACAAATGTCATCCACAGGTGACAGTAGCACATCAAGGGCTGTAGCTGGATGTGCCCATGGAACACCTTTCAGGTGCAGCCCACGTGTCCGTAGCTGGAGGCATTGAACTGCACACCCTGCCAGGTATGGTCTGCAGCTCTCCAGAAACACCTGTGTAGGGCAGCCACATGGCAGAACTGTGAGCATGCATACCCACACCCTCTCAAAAACACACCTAGGGCAACCTCATACCTACACACACCATATCACCTCAGCCAGCTCCCAGGAGTACACTTCTCACCCAAACACACGGTGTCAAATGTATGGGCCACCCTTGGCCTGTGGCAAACCAACACCACACCCTGTGCATATGATTATACCTGTGCACCATCCCTGTCATCCATACCATCTATGCAAGGACAGGCTGATATGGTTCTGATGCACATGGTGGCTGTACAACAGTGTAGCACAGTACTGCAGTGCAACATGTTGTAGGGGGTAGGGTGTGAGGCACATTTGTCAGGTAGTGTAGTCGTCAGGCAATGATGCATTACAGCTGTTAGGTACACTGCTTGATTGCGGTCTCTACGTTATCCAGTTGTGTTGTAGGTCTACATGTGTCAGCAGTAGGATGTTCCGCAGTCATATTCCACAACAGGATGTGTGATTACACAAGTTTAATATGACAGTATAATGACCATCTGGTAAAAACAATCCTCATATGTACCACTCACACAGTAACTGTACATACACTGGTCATGGCACAGTGAGGTCCACTGGCTGTGTGGTATGGGACACATGCCTGGCCCTACAGACATATGAACAAATAGGGTACCATACACTGGGGCAGCATGTAACATCACATAGTACAGGACAAAGAACAATTGCATCTACAACAGTCTGTGCATTGCCCAAGGGACGTATGCACAATACACAGATTGTCTTCAAATTCCTAACTCAGGGGTCCGCAACCTGTGGCTCTGGAGCCACATGCAGCTCTAACAACCTGCTGTAGTGGCTCCCTGTACCCCTGAGGATTAATGGACACTGTAATGCACAACTCACACACAAACACACATAGAGATCAACCAGGACCAACACAGGAGCACAATCATGGATGGATGTTAGGTATTGCTCTGATACAAATATTTCTGTCATATATAGTATAACAATATTTGAAACCTTATATGAAGTGTAATCTTACTACATAGGAAAAACAGAAAGAAAGATTAAACAATGTATATACGAACATCAGTATAGTATAGGTAAGAAAATGATTACAAATGCATTGGTCAACATATTATTGAAAACCCAACACATAATTTTCATTTTGCATAACTGCAGTAGTGGTGCTGTGGTAGCGCTGTTGCCTGACAGTAAGACGTTGTCCCATTCGATTCTCAGCTAGAGCGTCTTCTGTCTGGAGACATGCTTGAATGGGCGTACCTTCATTGAAGGTTGTGCGTCAGGGCTGGCAACTCGGCACATAAAAATCTACTGCCAATCATTAGTGGACCGGAGTTCCGTTGTGGCGACCCCTAACTGGGAAAAGCCGAAAGACACAACAACAACAACAACAAGAACAGGTTGTACAAGACATGAGTGGTGATCCATGGGAATTAAAATTGGAGGAAAAAGAACTTAAGTGGCAAATTCGTACCTCAGCATATATCCCACCGGGCCTGAATGAATTTGTATTTTTAAAATGCATCCTAAAGCTCAAAGCACTTGGTAGATAATAGCTTTTATAAACAATTGCTCTTTTTTCAGCATGCTGATAAATAAAGTATTCTTGGACACACATATGTTGTTCATCATATTATAATAATATAAACATTTTTTTTATTTAAGGCTTACGTATATATTGTTTTATATATTTTTATACATTTTTGTGTATATAAAGCATTTTTAGTATCCTCATTAATTTATCATTATTTTTATACATATATATATATATTTTTTTTTAATTTTTATATATATATATATATATATATATATATATATATATATGTGTGTGTGTGTATATATGCATTTGTAATATATATATATATATATATATATATATATATATATATATATATATATATATAAATATTTTTAATATACATATTTATATTTTAATAATGGTTTAACAATGTTTAAACAAGAAATCAATGTTATGTATTATATGTAGTTATGTAATAATAGAGGACTGCAACTTTAAATAGATTACAAAATGAGTTAATTAATTAATTGGTTTAGTATTTAAAGTTTGCTGTGGTTGTCTTTTCTTTGCCTGAAGAAGTCATTGTCTCTGATGAAAGCTCTCACATTAAAGGTTGTAAAAACAATTTTTGGATCCGCTCTTTTATCTGCAAAGCCATTTTTGTTCTTTTTCAGTAATTCGTCTGTTTTTTTGATTTGTATGCAGTGTAATTCATATTAGGGGTCAGTTAGCTGTTGTGATTCCTACTGACTTTACTGTGGTGGGTGAGGAGACAGACATGACCCCTGGGATACTGAAAGTTGCAGACTCCTGCCTTATGTACACAGACAACAATACTGTACACACAACCACAGACTGTCCAAGTCATGTCCTCAGTAAAAGCCATTACTATTCACAGCATGTCCAGCAGTCTGTTATCTGACTGGCTTGTTATCAGGTATGATGTCAAGTGAATAATGGTGTACAGAACATATGCACCATATATATGTGGGTTTCATCTGCACAACACATGTGTGCCCCTCTGCAGTGCAGAGGTCAGTGTATGTAACATTGTTATATGCTCCTGTAGGTTAGTCTATGGGGGTGGGAGCACCATCATTAAACTATGGTGTTACAATATGGGAGGTATATTAGTAAGCTGGCTTACCATACATTTCACCTTGTGAACATTGCTGCCCTACTGATTACTGCCATACAGCCTGTTCTGTTTGTCAGTGCAATTGTGATGATTTCAGTTATGCATTGTTATGTAACAGATACGTCCCATCATCAACCTCGGTCTTTTCCACCTAGGTATTGAGTACAGAGTGTAGTTAGAAGCCGCTGGCCTGTATATCTGCATTACTTACTGTTAATTGATTGTTATCCTGTGGCCCAGTTTGTCTTTCCTGTTGTACTACTTGAAGGCCTTGGCCTTGACACCAATGTATGTTATGCTTTCTGATTACTGTAATAAATGATCTGTCTGAGAGTTTCATTCATCTCTTTGTATGTATTTCAACGTCTAACAGCTATATGACATGGCATAAGCAAATGTATTACTACAAAAATAAACCCTTAAAATGTATCCAAACTTTGGTGTTGTGTCACATCCTTGTACTCCTCTGTGGGTATATGTTTCAGGCAACAATTGTCTTTTGTATGTGTGACTCATACACTGTCCATCTGATGAGGTTGCAACTGTAGGGATACTGGCTGTTCATTGTAGTGTGCACCCTCTAATAATGCATCTCCCTAGACATGCCTCTGTGTGTGTATGTGTAGTTGCATACATGTATATATATATATATATATATGGTTACCTATCATTTCATCGAAAGTTCATTTCATCTAAAGTTCATTTCATCTAAAGTTCATTACATCGAAAAGCATTTTAGGTGGGGGGCTTTGCCCCACCCCAATGTGGGCTGTGCCCCACACCCCTAACTATATATATCAACTCCAGGGTCGCACAACATTGGGGAAGGGGGCAAATGCTTTTCGATGTAATGAACTTTAGATGAAATGAACTTTCGATGAAATGAACTTTCGATGAAATGATAGGTAACCATATATATATATATATACCTATCTATATAGCTATATATATGCAGATATATATATTTAGACATACATATGTATCTGCATACTTGTGTCTATGTATATGTAGCTTAGGAATATTTTATTGCTTCCACATTGTACATTCACTATAGTAGCCAGACTGTACTGTATATGTTATCGATGCCCACCTCACATCATACAGGTGGCATGTCTTACTGTTAATATGTTGTGACCATGAAGTGTCAGGTCCTGGTCATAGTTCATAGGTTCATAGATTAGTACTAAGCTAAGTGCCCTTGCGAGCCATTTTAAGCTCAGCCAATTATTCCTTGTGAAACTCAAACCCTGCACCTTGTGTTTGTAAGGCAAACACCTTAACCATTAGGCCACTCTCCCAACCCAAATGGGATTTGCACTGGTTGGTATTGTATTCCATGACAGACCTGTGGGGGGGTAGAATACTGATACGTGTCAGGCATATGTTGCTTGAGCCCACTCACCCCCATTAATGGTGCCTGTGGTCATATATGCATTTGTTATGTGCTCTATTATATCTATAGATATATATCTGTATATAACTAAG
The DNA here is from genome assembly GCF_019279795.1 of Protopterus annectens. Lineage (NCBI taxonomy): Eukaryota > Metazoa > Chordata > Ceratodontiformes > Protopteridae > Protopterus > Protopterus annectens. The sequence continues at coordinate 847,070,032 of NC_056734.1, forward strand.
AACGAACTTTGGGACAGGAAAGCATTCAAAAGGCATTAATAGGAAAACAGCGGCTACTCATGTATTATCTAGCGCTTTTGTTTTTTTTAATATCAAGACTTATTCAGAAAGACGTGTCATTAATACAAGCAACCATTTAAACATTGTTTACATACCGTATTCTGAGCTGTTTATTTAAATTAGCTACACATTTCCTGTCCAATGATAAAGCCGGCCCTGTAGTCCTGCAAGGTGCTGTGTGCATCTTCATTATCATTACAAAGATAAAACAGAGAGAAACGTGTAGCGTCATGTGTATACAGGGGATGTGTCCATCACGTATACCTGGAATCTAACCTGTTATGAGTCACGTGTCAACTGCAGTTGTGTGCACCTTGTATACCTGGAAGACAACAGGAAAACAACAGTTGAGTGCACATCGAGGGGGCGTGCGACATGCTAGGAAGGTCAAAGCTGGATCGTCGGTGAAGTGGAACTAGGAAATGCAGCTGAGTATGGGTGGGAACATATCACTGCTTCTCAGACTGGTGGCCAGATACTACCAGTGGGCTGAATACTGTGGACTCACTACATCTACTCATGAAACCAAGATATGTTCATCCCAATTGTGAATACCAACAAATACAAATGGATTCCCTGGGTTGACTCTTATCTCCAAAGGTGGAGATTGTATGTGTGTAACATGGAGTAGGCTGTAGGGAAGCTTGAATATGCTTGGGTCGAGACAACATACATGTTGGGTCCCTAGCACTGGAGAGAGGTCAATGTGTAGAGGTGTGAAGGGTCTGCCCTAGCACCCCGAGGATGGATGGTTAATGTGCACGTGGGGGCTGGGGTTTGCAGGGAGAAATGGCCATGACATTATGGATCGAGGTGTGTCAGGTTTGGATGGACCAGTTGTAATCAGACTGCCTTGTGGAGGTAGTTGGGCAAGGGGGGGCAGGGGTGGGTAATGGGGAGGGTAACAATGTGGTTGCATTGCAATGAGATGAATGTATGGCCGGTGCTGTGGAGGGTGCACTGGGGAAAATAGCAGAGTGGAGGCCGAGGAACATACCTTGGGCTTAGTCGAATGAAATAGGTAATAAAAATATATCGCTATGCAACATTGATAGACATAGCAGGGTCACATATCAATACTGTAGGTGTTAATATGACACACTTCCGATCAGATCCAGTCCCACTACATTTCAATACTTTAAATTATTTTGTTTCTGTCATACACACACGCATATATATATATATATATATATATATATATATATATAATATATATATATATATATATATATATATATATATATATATGCATACATATATTACTGTATATAGATATATTGACAGATTTTATATATATATATATATATATATATATATATATATATATATATATATATCTAGATGTATATATGTATAGCTCTATGCATATATATATATATATATATATATATATATATATATATATATATATATATATATATACATATGTAGATATTTATATAGATAGATAGATATCATAGCGGCAGTGGCGGCTGGTGACTTCAAATCAAAGGGGGGCTGCAGGAGCCAGCTGAATGGGTGGGGTCAAGGGGAAGGGGTGTGGCCAACCAGAAAGGGAAAGAGCTATGCTCAAAACCACAAAAACTAACTTTAATTAAATACACTCCCCTGGGTGGCATGGCAAACCATCATTATGAGAGTCCAATCAAGACAAAAATAAGTGTAGAAGAATAAAAATATTTCAATGCATTGCTGCATGACAGCTTACTTAATATCTAGATGGAAACAAAAGGTTGTGAGGCATGAAAAAATAAATTACTTTTTAAATACATTACTGGAATGCCAGTCAAAATCAAGTATAAGAAAAACCAGAAGCACTCAACTCAAACCACTTCTCCTTGCACTGCAGTTCTAATTATAATATATTCAGCTTTATTAAAGTACCAAGTAACATGCTGAAAGTAGAAATCTCTGTGATGCCCCCACTTGTAAAAATGTTTCTTATCCAAAAAAGACCTGCTGCCTGACAACTATCTACTTGTTTCATGGCATGGGGAAAACATGTAAGTAAAAAATGAAAAGCAAACAAGAAACAAGCTCAAGATACATTGCTTAAAGGATTACTGTACAGGTTATGATGAGATGACTGGAAGTCTCCAACAAGTGTAATGAGCTTTTTAAAATAATGGAATCCTGTCCTTTAATACCCAAGGCTTATACATTATCTAGTCAAGTATTCTCTGCATGGCAACCACAGAAAGGCTTTCAATGTTGGCAATTCTTTAACAGTATGCTTATTAAAGCTTACTTGCATCTTATGATCTCAGACAAGCTTACATTATGGTCATTAAAGCATTGCTACTTAAACACAGAGCAACAGGCACTTTGAGTAATAAGCATAAATCAACAGTACAAAAATATGACAGAAACCAGACCTTTCTGAAAAATCAAGGACAGATGAAAAGCCACTGTAGTACTTGTGTCTACCTTGGATGGGGGGGGGGCACACTGCACATTTACACTGCATAACTACTCCTTGCCTTGCTTGGACACATCCAAAGTCAGTACATGGTGGAGTGGGGTGCAACAAGTATGTCACAATTTGAAATGTCTCTGGCTGACTGTGATGGCCCTGACACATGTGTCATACCTCTCAACCTCAGAGCAAGAAATCTGGACAAAGCCATACACAGAAGTGGGACAAATGCCCACAAATAAGGACAATTTTTAAATATTGCTCTAATAAACTTAGAAAGATAATAGAATAGGTCTTGCATTAGTATGACTTTTCTGAAGGGTATAACATCTGAAACTCAAATGTCTGCCATTATTTTCTAACTTCCGTCTTTAGTGATTTGTCACTAATTTGCCAAAAAACACAATTTTATGAAAAATGGACCAAATGTGATGCAAAAATATAAAATAGCCACACAATACAGCTGGGAACCTGTCAAAGAAGGGACACTTTAATATTAGTACTGCTAACTTGAGCAGCTGACAAAATAAAAGAATCTACATGCATTTCAAGTAATCTATAACTTTGACTATTACAGTTATTTCTTAATTGTAAACCCTCCATGTTTTCTTCCAAAATTGCTATTTTGCGGAGGGATTATTAAAGAGCAACATTTTAAGCCAAAATCGGAGACAGTTGAGAGGATGGCTATGCCTAATTCTATAAAGCAATTTATTTGCATGTACCTCTCAACCTGTTAATGCAGTAAATCTGAACAAGGCCAAATATACTGGGGGAACATATAAACAGTACTAAAAATTGCTCTTGTATAAATTGAGACAGTTGATAGAATAACAGTTCTTACTTTAGCATGCATTTTTCTGAAGGTTATGAAGTCTGAAACTCGGTGTATCATTATTTAGTGACTTAATTTCTAAATGATTTGCCAGAAAACTACAAATTTTATGAAGAACAAACCAAAAATAAGAAGCAAAAATCTATTCATTCTTTGAAAATCTGGACAGTTGGGAGGTATAGTTCAGCTGGGCCTGTCTGAGTTTGCTGCCCTTCCCCCCTGACAAAATCACGGTTGAAGAGCCTCTGCAGCCATTCCTATGAACCATTACTTGGCTATTTCACTCCATTTACCATAAACACTAATGTGCATACTGCTTTACTTGTATGATGAGTTGGACTTCATTTGACAGTTTTATTTTGTATTTTACAGCACAAACACTAAGTCATCTACTAAACAAAGCAATGCAGTCTCACAATGAAAACTTAGCATTAAAACTTCTCTGCTCTTAAAACTCACATTCATTGAAACAGCATTGAAACCCACATTCAAAGAAAATACATTTTGCCAGTGGCAGATAAAGATTAATTTTGGGCTGTTTTCAAATCATAGGCCCCTTGCATATGAAACATACATGTGCTCTTTGATACACCTTCCTCATTGTACTAAATTATATTCCTTGTACAATATATTACAGTTGTTAGAGGGCGTTTTAAATTTGTTTTGAACATTTTTCCAGTAAACAATGAAACAAAATGCATGCACCCATAATGACAAAACTGCCCAGTTCAGAACATTTATCATAAAAGTCTACTCAGACTTCCGCAGTCCACCATTATCAGTAAATATGCACAATTCTACAGTCCACCATTATCAGTAAATATGCACAATTCTACAGTCCATTATCAGTAAATATGCACAATTCTACAGTCCATTATCAGTAAATATGCACTATTCTACAGTCCATTATCAGTAAATATGCACTATCTCTGAAGAAGTAAAAGTCATCTAAATAATTCCACATTAAAGAAATCTGTAACTAATGAAGAGGTTGCTGCTAGCAAACACCTTTATATTTCATGGTTTCATCGAAAAATAAAGTGCCTGTTGCCCCTCAGGAATAAATTGCCTATATTACATTAAAAAAATGATAAGCTAGTAATATTGCAAGAGGAAATGGATGGCAAACTGATAACAAACTCATAGTTAGTATCTTCACCAAGGAGAACATTCTCAGTACAGCAGTATCCACCCCTTGTGGGAATAGAACCCACAGCCTTCTGCATCAAAGACAAGTACACAACTTGTTGTGCTATTAATAAGACAAACCCACTTCACTTAAGCAGCACTAAACTTCTGTTCGCCTGCAGCTCTCAGCTCCTTGTAAAATCTATTCAATACTCAACTTTGCAGCACTGGAAAACTGGAAAAAGCCAAAATGTATTGGGGGGAGTCAAAAGCCCAAAAACCAGGGACACAAACATTGCTTGTATAATCTTGGAAAGTTGCTAGAACCATACATTTTACTGCCAAGCTCCCTGTGCAAAACAGAGCAACATACCACTATGCAAAATCAGCTGCTTTGTAAAAGAGGAAGACTGAAACTTAAATGGCTATCATTTAGTGAATTCAATTCTCACCATAGCTGTCAACCTCTTAGTACAAAACACCTGGACAAACCCAGTAATGAGGGAATACAGCCCTCAAACATTCAGTGAATTCAGTTCTTGCCATAGCTGTCAACCTTAGCACAAAAGACCTGGACGAAGCCAATAATGAGGGAATGCAGTCCCAAAAATAGGGACAAATTTCAAATATTCATCTTATAAACTTAGAAAATTGCTAGAATAAAAGGTTGTGTTACTATGTATTTTCTGAAGAACATGAAGTCTGAAATTCAAATGCCTGTCAATTTTACTGCTGACAGAATAAAAACAATTTTCAGCAGAGACCCAGGGAGAAATACTTTAGACACGTCTTTGTAAAATGACAGGGCACCAGAGCAAATCCACACAAATACAGGGAGGAGATGCAGACTCCACACAGAAGGCACCCCAGCCAAGAATCAAACCAGAAAACCTATAGCTGTGAGGCAACAATACTACCACTGCACCATCAAATATGCAAAGACTTAAACATTCAGAAACCTGAAGTCTGAAATTCAAATGCCTGTCAATTTTATTTAACATTTGTTAATCAGGACAGTCTGACTTGGAACAAAAAAAAATTCAGCAGAGGCCCAGGAAGAAATAATGCAGACATGTCTTTGTAACATGGGAGGACACAAAAGCAAACCCACACAAACACAGGGAGAAGATAAAGACCTCACAAAGAAGGCACCCCAGCCAAGAAGCAAACTTGAAAACCTGCAGCTGTGAGGCAACAATGCTACAACTGCCCCATCAAATATCAAGCATTGCAATGTTTACAAACCACAGATATTATGAGGAACAGATCAGATCAAACATGAGGCAAAAATCTGCAGTTTTTTTTCACAAATGGTGGTGGGTAGGGAATTAAGGTCTTTAAAACCTGCATACAAGGTACAGGATTCAAGCCTGAGGTATTCCCTACCACACACACAAACACCTGTAGTAGCAAACCACAAAAACTAAATATACTGCATTGGGTGCCAAACAGTTGTCATGAGAGTCCAATCAAGACAAAATGAAGTGTAGAAGAATAAAAATATTTCAATGCATTGGCTGCATGACAGCTTAATATCTAGATGGAAACAAAAAGGTTGTGAGGCATGAAGAAATAAATTACTTTTTTTTAAATACATTAATGGAATGCCAGTCAAAATCAAGTATAAGAAAAACAAGCAGCACTCAACTCAAACCACTTCTTGCACTGCAGTTCTAATTATAATTTATATTCAGCTTTATTAAAGTAACATGCTGAAAGTAGAAATCTCTGATGCCCCCACTTGTAAAAATGTTCCTTATCCAAAAAAATATCTGCTGCCTAACAACTACTTGTTTCATGGGGAAAACATGATCAAAGTAAAAAATGAAAAGCAAACAAGAAATAAGCTCAAGATACATTGCTTAAAAGGATTACTGTACAGGTTATAGACCACACGATTGGCATTCGGTTTATGGTTAAAGCCTGCAGAGATGACTGTAAGTCTCCAAGTGTAATGAGACTCTTAAAATAATGTAATTCTGTCCTTTATTACAAATACTGGCATATGCATTTCAATACCCAAGGCTTATACATTATCTAGTTAAGTATTCTCTACATGGCAACAGAAAGGCTTTCAATGTTGGCAATTCTTTAACAGTATGCTTATTAAAGCTTACTTGCATCTTGCAATCTCAGCCAAGCTTACCTGATGGTCATTAAAGTATTGTTACTTAAACACAGAGCAACATGCACTTTGAGTAATAAGCATAAATCAACAGTACAAAAAATATGACAGAAAACAGACCATTCTGCAAAAATCAAGGACAGATGAAAAGCCACTCTAGTACTTGTGTCTACCTTGGATGGGTGGGATTCTCTGCACATTTACACTGCATAACTACTCCTTGCCTTGCTTGACACATCCAGAGTCACTACATGGGGAGTGGGGTGTAACAAGTATGTCACAGTTTGAAATGTCTCTGGCTGACTTGTGATGGCCCTGACACATTTGTCATACCTCTCAACCTCAGAGCGAGAAATCTGGACAAAGCCATACAAAGAAATGGGACAAAGGCCCAAAAATAAGGACAATTTTTAAAATATCGCTCTTATAACCTTAGAAAGCTAATAGAGGTCTTGCATTAGTATGAATTTTCTGAATGGTATGAAATCTGAAACTCAAATATCTGTCATTATTTTCTAACTTCAGTCTTTAATTATTTGTCACTAATTTGCCAAAAAACACAATTTTATGAAAAATGGACCAAAAAATGTGATGTAAAAATATAAAATAGCAACACAATACAGCTGGGAACCTGTCAAAGAAGGGACACTTTAATATTAGTACTGCTAACTTGAGCAGCTGACAAAATAAAATAATCTACATGCATTTCTGAAATAAAAGTAATCTGATTATTACAGTTATTTCTTAATTATAAACCCTCCATGTTTTCTTCCAAAATTGCTATTTTGCGGAGGGATCATTAGGGGAAGAGCAACATTTTGAGTCAAAATCAGGAAAAGTTCAGAGGTTTGGCTATGCCTAATTCTATAAAGCAATTTATTTGCATGTACCTCTCAACCTGTTAATGCAATAAATCTGGACAAGGCCAGATGTATTGGGGGAACATATAAACAGTACTAAAAATTGCTCTTGTATAAACTGGGACATAAATCTGGACAAGGCCAAATATATTGGGGGGAACATATAAACAGTACTAAAAAATGCTCTTCTATAAACTGGGACAGTTGATAGAACAGGTCTTACTTTAGCATGCATTTTTCTGAAGGTTATGAAGTCTGAAACTAGGTGTGTCATTATTTAGTGACTTAATTCCTAAATGATTTGCCAGAAAACCACAAATTTTTATGAGGAACAAATCAAAAATAAGAAGCAAAACATCTATTCATTCTTTGAAAATCTGGACAGTTGGGAGGTATGGTTCAGCTGGGGCTGTCTAAGTTTGCTGCCTTTCCCCCTCACAAAACCCTGGTCGAATGGAGCCTCCCTGCAGCCATTCCAATGATCCATTAATTTGCTATTTCACTCCATTTACCATAAACACTAATGTGCATACTGATTTACTTCTATGATGATTTGAACTTCATTTGAAAGTTTTATTTTTGCATTTTACAGCACAAACACTAAGACATAACAAACTTGGCATTAAACCTTCTCTGCCCTTGAAACTCACATTCACTGAAACAACATTAAAATCCACATTCAAAGAAAATACATTTTACTCGTGGCACATAAAAATTAATTCTGGGCTGTTTTCAAATCATAGGCCCCTTGCATATGAAATATACATGTGCTCTTTGATACACCTTCCTATTGCTTTGAACATTTTTCCAGTAAACAATGAAACAAAACTGTCCAATTCAGAACATTTCCATCATAAAAGTCTACTCAGACTTCTACAGTCCACTATTATCAGTAAATATGCACAATTCTACAGTCCACCATTATCAGTAAATATGCACAATCTCTGAAGTAGTAAAAAAGTCATCTAAATAATTCCACGTTAAATAAATCTGTAATGAAGAGGTTGGTGCTAGCAATCACCTTTACATTTCATGGTTTCATCGAACAATAAAGTGTCTGATGCCCCTGTGGAATAAATTGCCTAAATTACACTAAAAATAAGCTAGTAATATTGCAATAGGAAATGGATGGCAAACTGATAACAGGCTCATAATTAGTATCTTAACTTTCAGCATTCACCCCTTATGGGAGTAGAACCAACAACCTTCTGCATCAAAAGCAAGCACACAGCCTGTTGTGCTATTAGCACTAAACTTCTTTTCACCTGCAGCTCTCAGCTCCTTGTAAAATCTGCTCAATACTCAACTGCATCTCAACTTCGCAGCACAAGAAGTCTGGAAAAAGCAAAATTTATTGGGGTGGGTCAAAAGGGCAAAAACCAGGGACACATTAAACATTGCTTGTATAATCTTGGAAAGCTGCTAGAATAAAATGCTGCGTTACCACGGTACCACCATACATTTTACTGCCAAAGTCCCTGTGCAAAAAAGAGTCAGAACATACCACTATGCCAAATCACCTGCTTTGTGAAAGAAAAATGGTGTGTTACCATCGTACATTTTACAGACAAGGTCCCTGTGCAAAACAGTCAAGAGCAACATACCACTATGCCAAATCAGCTGTTTTGTGAACGAGAGGAAGACTGAAACTTAAATGGCTATCATTTAATTAATTCAATTCTCACCATAGCTGTCAACCCCTTAGCACAAAACACCTGGACAAACCCAGTAATGAGGGAATACAGCCCTCAAACATATTCAGTGAATTCAGTTCTTGCCATAGCTGTCAACCTTAGCACAAAAAACCTGGACAAAGCCACTAACAGGGTATTACAGTCCCAAAAATAAGGAAAAATTTAAAATAGTCATCTTATAAACATAAAAAATTGCTATAATAAAAGGTTGTGTTACTATATATTTATTGCTAGAATAAAAAGTTGTTTTACTATGTATTTTCTGAAGACTATGAAGTCTGAAATTCAAATGCCTGTCAATTTTCCTTCTGATGGAACAAAAACAATTTTCAGCAGAGGCCCAGGGAGAAATACTGTAGACACGTCTTTGTAAAATGGCAGGATACCAGAGCAAATCCACACAAACACAGAGATAAGATGGAGACTCCACAAAGAAGGCACCACAGCCAAGAATAAAACCACAAATCCTGTAGCTATGAGGCAACAATACTGCCACTGCACCATCAAATATGTAAGAAATTAAACATTCAGAAACCTGAAGTCTGAAATTCAAATGCCTGTCAATTTTATTTAACATTTGTTAATCAGGACAATCTGACTTGGAACAAAAAAACAATTTTCAGCAGAGGCCCAGGAAGAAATAATGCAGACATGTCTTCGTAACATGGGAGGACACAAAAGCAAACCCACACAAACACAGGAAGAAGATACAGACCCCACAAAGAAGGAACCCCAGCCAAGAATCAAACCTGAGAACCTGCAGCTGTGAGGCAACAATGCTACTACTACACCATCAAATATCAAGCAAACAGACCCCACAAAGAAGGAACCCCCAACACTGCTACTACTACACCATCAAATATCAAGCAAACGACCCAACAAAGAAGAAACCCCAGCCAAGAATCAAACCTGAGAACCTGCAGCTGTGAGGCAACAATGCTACTACTACACCATCAAATATCAAGCACTGCAACATTTACAAACTACAGATATTATGAGGAACAGATCAGATCAAATATGAGGCAAAAATCTGCAATTTTTTTACAAATAGTGGTGGGTAGGGAACTCAAGTCTTTAACACCTGCATACAGGGTACAGGGTTCAAGCCTGAGGTATTCTGTACCACACCACCATGAGCACCTGGGGCATTTTCACACACACACACACACACACACACACACACACACACACACACACACACACACACACACACACACACACACACACACACACATCCATTCAGATAGGCATTCATTCACACACGTCCATTCAGATAGGCATTCATTCACACACGTCCATTCAGATAGGCATTCATTCAGATAGGCATTCATTCACACACGTCCATTCAGATAGGCATTCATTCACACACGTCCATTCAGATAGGCATTCATTCACACACGTCCATTCAGATAGGCATTCATTCACACACGTCCATTCAGATAGGCATTCATTCACACACGTCCATTCAGATAGGCATTCATTCACACACGTCCATTCAGATAGGCATTCATTCACACACGTCCATTCAGATAGGCATTCATTCACACACGTCCATTCAGATAGGCATTCATTCACACACCAGTCCATTCAGATAGGCATTCATTCACACACCAGTCCATTCAGATAGGCATTCATTCACACACCAGTCCATTCAGATAGGCATTCATTCACACACCAGTCCATTCAGATAGGCATTCATTCACACACCAGTCCATTCAGATAGGCATTCATTCACACACCAGTCCATTCAGATAGGCATTCATTCACACACCAGTCCATTCAGATAGGCATTCATTCACACACCAGTCCATTCAGATAGGCATTCATTCACACACCAGTCCATTCAGATAGGCATTCATTCACACACCAGTCCATTCAGATAGGCATTCATTCACACACCAGTCCATTCAGATAGGCATTCATTCACACACCAGTCCATTCAGATAGGCATTCATTCACACACCAGTCCATTCAGATAGGCATTCATTCACACACCAGTCCATTCAGATAGGCATTCATTCACACACCAGTCCATTCAGATAGGCATTCATTCACACACCAGTCCATTCAGATAGGCATTCATTCACACACCAGTCCATTCAGATAGGCATTCATTCACACACCAGTCCATTCAGATAGGCATTCATTCACACACCAGTCCATTCAGATAGGCATTCATTCACACACCAGTCCATTCAGATAGGCATTCATTCACACACCAGTCCATTCAGATAGGCATTCATTCACACACCAGTCCATTCAGATAGGCATTCATTCACACACCAGTCCATTCAGATAGGCAATCATTCACACACCAGTCCATTCAGATAGGCATTCATTCACACACTTCCCTACCATTCAAAACAATAAACACACACCAGTCCATTCAAATAGGCATACATTCATTCACACACTTCCCTACCATTCTAAACAATAATTAACACACTTACCTGTCCTTGCTGCCCATTCTCCATAACGTAATCCAAATGCCCGCGCAATAATCCACAGTCCTGCGAGATTCCTGTGATCCAAACCCTAATCCACAGTCCCGACGAGAGAGACTGGCTGTTGCAGTCCGGCCCCGACGCGTTTTCCCAGCGAGTCTATGCACTTTAAAAGTGCACAGACGTCTCCTATGTTTCCCTACCTGCTGGACTGCCTGGAGCATGCGCAGTAGACTCGCAGTAGTCTGGACTACTGCGCATGCGCAGTAGACTCGCAGTAGTCTGCACTACTGAGCATGCGCGAAGTCCACGAATTTTTTAATTTTTTTTTTTCTTTTTTTGTTGTGGGGGCTGCAGTCCAGCAGTCCAATAGCACGGGCCGCCCCTGCATAGCGGGAGAAGTATATATCTATTACATCCACATGTATATGTACATACCCTGTACTATTGACTTCTTTTACTGTATGCTATGTTTGTGATAGCATCTGATGTATGTATATCTGCCATGGCTTAGTGGTAAATCACATTGGCTGTAGTGTGCAGGGTCCTGGATCGAAGCCTTGCTGAGGCCATTTATTTTGCTGCTGGGCAGAACAAGGGCCATTGGATACAGAGTGATTAAGGCACTTTTAAGCAGTTGTGAGCAGGTTCAAGTGATGGTAAGCACTGCTAACTTCCAGTTACAGTTTCTCACACTCAGTTAGCTGCTACATTGCTTAATCTGTGTAGGCAGTGCTTACCCCCATGCAAATCGACTGAAACCCGTTTACTGCCACCCAAAAGTGCTTACTTCTGCACAGTGACTTAATCACTCTGTATCCAACAGCCCATGTTCTGCCCAACAACAACATAAGCAGCCTCTGCTAGTATCAAACCAAGGACCCTAAAAACTATAGCCAAGGTGATCTACCACTAAGCCATCTCAGATATACATAGTCTTGATGTATTCACAAACATATCATCCAGCCCAGTCATTCAACAGTACAGAGAATATATTCCAACATGTAGATGTATGTGTGTGAGTAAATATATTAATGTCTAAACACGTACAACATACTCATATATGTATATATATATATATATATATATATATATATATAAATCTATAGATGTTTATGAACATATAAACATGCAAATACCTACATCTGTAGATATATATGTCCACATCAATATGTCTAAATACGTACGGCAGGTTTTTATATATATATATATATATATATATATATATATATATATATATATATATATCAATCAGCAGATATATATAAATATATATATATATATATATATATATATTATATATATATATATATATATATATATATATATATATATATATATATAATATGGGTCTACTTTAGATGCCCGAACGTCCAATTTACTGACACCCACTTTACAGAGACTAAATGTTCGAAATATGAGTTTACCGACAAAACATTTCACCAACTATCACATGCCTGACATCCTAGGTATATTATAAGCATTACAGTGTAATTTGCAGCACACAGATATAAAATGACTATATCCCTTTAGGAACTCACGTATGCTAACACGTAATCATGGCGGACATCTCGGAAGTTGGACCAGGAATTGTGGAAAACATTTACAAAGTGATTTTGTCACAGAGGAGTAAAGAAATACTACAACTTGAGGGCTATTTGTCCCACCTAGAATGCAGCTGAGGAAACAAATATTACTGGGATTGTAAGGAAATGAAGTCCTGGAAATGCAAAGGCAGAGCTGTTACTGTATTAGTTACCGAAGGTGAGCAACTGTTAAAGTCTGTCCCACATCAGCATTCTGCTTATCCAGTTGAGGTAGAACGCTATGCACTTTGCAATGACATAAATACTCAATTGTATTTATTACTGCTTGGTGTAACTCATTCTAAGCCTTTTAGTTTAAGCACTTGGGCTTCAGACCAGTTGTTTTACATTAGGTAGGTTTGTGGTCTGCACTGTGGTGGCAGGACAGGTAGCTTACATCCTTCTAAGTTGAGAACTGCTGATTGAGGGCTCAGTGTCTGTTAATCTAAAAGTGCATTAATTCTGTTTTAAGCACTTGGGCTTCAGGCCAGTTATTTTACATTAAAAGGGTTCGTGGTCTGCACTCTTGTGGGAGAAGAGGCTGGACTCTGCCCTTCTAGCTGGGAATTTCTGGTTAAAGGCTTATAGTGCCTGCATATCTAAACTGCGTCTTACTGAAATTGGTACACCTTGTTTGCTGTAGCATAGACTAGATCCAGGCCTGCTGAATCTAGCTTTGTTTGTATAACCTGAGCACTAATCCAGGCATTCTTTAAAGTATTCAGTTGTATTTATTACTGCTTGATAGTAACTTGATTAAAGTGTAGCTATCATTCTAAGTCTTTTGGATTAAGCACTTGGGCTTCAGACCAGTTGTTTTACATTAGGAAGGTTTGTGGACTGCACTGTGGTGGCAGGACAGGTAGCTTACATCCTTCTAAGTTGTGAACGGCTGATTGAGGGCTCAGTGTCTGTTATTCTAAAAGTGTATTAATTCTGGTTTAAGCACTTGGGTTCACGCCAGTTGTTTTACATTAAGAATGTAAGTGGCAGAACAGGTAGCTTACATCCTTCTAAGTTGGGAACTGCTGATTGAGGGCTCAGTGTCTGTTATTCTAAAAGTGCATTAATTCTGGTTTAAGCACTTGGGCTTCAGGCCAGTTATTTTACATTAAAAGGGTTTGTGGTCTGCACTCTTGTGGGAGGAGAGGCTGGACTCTGCCCTTCTGAGCTGGGAATTTCTGGTTAAAGGCTTATAGTGCCTGCATATTTGAACTGCTTCTTACTGAAATTGGTACACCTTGTTTGCTGTAGCATAGACTAGATCCAGGCCTGCTGAATCTAGCTTTGTTTGTATAACTTGAGCACTAATCCAGGCATTCTTTAAAGTATTCAATTGTATTTATTACTGCTTGGTAGTAACTTGATTAAAGTGTAGCTATCATTCTAAGTCTTTTGGATTAAGCACTTGGGCTTTAGACCAGTTGTTTTACATTAGGAAGGTTTATGGCCTGCACTGTGGTGGCAGGACAGATAGCTTACATCCTTCTAAGTTGTGAACTGCTGATTGAGGGCTCAGTGTCTGTTATTCTAAAAGTGTATTAGTTCTAGTTTAAGCACTTGGGCTTCAGACCAGTTATTTTACATTAAGAAGGTTTGTGGTGTGCACTCTTGTGGGAGGAGAGGCTGGAGTCTGCCCTTCTGAGCTGGGAATTTCTGGTTAAGGGCTTATAGTGCCTGCATATTTGAACTGTTTCTTACTGAAATTGGTACACTTTGTTTGCTGTAGCATAGACTAGATCCAGGCCTGCTGAATCTAGCTTTATTTGTATGCTGCTTGTTTGTTTGCTTGTTATTTCCCTGAAATGCTAATTCCTCCTAAAACATGGCTTTTCAGCGCTTCTGTGGATCCCTAGTGATATCTGCATTGCTTACTGTACTTATTTCCTTGTTTCACTTGAAAGAAAGTTACTTTGTCGTTTTTGCATTTAAGTTACCTGAAACACATTGCATTTAAGTTACCTGGCACTTGCTCACTAAAGCAATTATATACGTCAGCACTAAAATATTAAAAGCACTACACCCTCACAAACTCCCCCTGAGTACCTCGTTCCCCATTGGCCCTTTTTTTTCAATTATAAAGGAATTCCCAATACTATTCTAGCATGTCTAAAGGTCAGTTGTCAATCTCCTCTCCGGTCCAGCTGATGAATCTCGGAATCTTGAGGCAATGTTACAACTGACACATGTACACAGACAACCCTCTCCTCCTCCCAACAAATTCCAACACATGTGAGAGATGCACCCATATAGCCATACTGGAGGCTAAGCTCTCTCAACTCAGTACTGGCGAAACCAGTCAGGAGGAGAAGGAAACCACACTCACTACAATTCCAATCTCACATAGACCTACCACGACAGCAAACCAAACACATAAACACACAAATACATACTCGGAGGCTCTAAATAAAAATCTGCCTAAGCAGCAGAGACCTCCAAAGCAGACACCCAAGCAATCGCTACCCCAAAACAAGACTCATGCAACACATAGCTCACAAAGTCAGTGTGCCGAACAGTCACAGCCCTTGAGGCTAAACAACACACCTGATACACTTGTAATAGGTGACTCTATCGTCAGGCACACTGACGTCCCGCTCACCAGGCTGAACAAGGAGAAGGTCACGGTAAGCTGCCTGTCAGGCACTAGGATCCACCACATAACACAAGCACTCAAGTCACTCCAAGGCAAGTACAAATATGACTCAGTCATTGTCCATGCTGGTGCGAATGACCTGAGATGTACCTCCCTGGACTACATGAAAAGAGACATAGAGGAGCTCTCTGAGCATGTAGCCCAGGCCGGTATGACCCTGACCTTGAGTAGCATCTTACCCTCACCAAGAATGATGCCACAATATGAAGACAAGATGATCAGTTTCAACAATTGGCTTAATTATTGGTGTCATTCAAAGGAGATCCAATGCCTGTCAGCCTGGGATGACATGCTCGGCAAGCCACGATGCTTCGCTAGGGATGGCTTGCATCTGTCACCCCTGGGCTTTCGGATATTGGCAAAGGCTCTTGCTACCCCCATAGTGCCTTTTTTAGGCAATGCTCAAAAGACAAACCCACCTCCATAGGTATCACAAGGGATAAGAAACTAAGAGTATTGCTACTTAATGCCAGAAGTCTAAACCTCAAGATACACGCACTCGAAACTCTCCTTAGCATGGAGAACATCGATATCTGTGCAGTAACAGAAACCTGGTTCAAGGTTCCCGAGAGCACCCCAGCACTACCAGGTTATACCTCATACCATGCTTTTCGGCCCCAAAACTTGGACCGTACTACAAAAGGAGGGGTTATCAATATTCGTCAAAGATACCCACACCTCCAGGTTGGTGGCACAGCACGAAGCATCAGAGACTATCCATGTGCAACTAACAGTGGGTAAAACTGCCTTCCAGTTTATAGCCTGCTACAGACCACCCTCCCAAACCCAGGAACCCCACTCGGCCTTCCTGAGAACACTGGAAAATATGAAGGTCTCTCCAAACACCATTATATTGGGTGACTTCAACTACCCAAACATAGACTGGGAGCATTACTCTAGCTCCAACACCCTAGCCCAAAGGTTCCTAGAATTTATAAACTCAAATGCTATGAAACAACTTGTTACCACTCCCACAAGAGGGGAAAACATACTGGACCTGATCATCACCAACATGGGGACTCTATGCTCCAGACCAGAAGTGTATCCCTCACTGGTAAGATCAGACCATAAACTAATCTCACTGGATATTCACATCCCAACTCCACCCCCTGCCCTGAAAATCACAGTGAAAAACTTCTCTAAAGCAAATTTCACACTCCTCAAAACCGAGGTGGAATCCTTCAAAGCCCCCGGGCCTGTGAAAAATATGGCCCAGACCGCAGAATCCTTTATAAATGCATTCTATGAACACCTTCAGTAATACATGGATCATGCAATCCCAAATAAAACCAAGACTCAATCCTCCAAAGACAGACGTCCTGTCAGGTGGACCCCAGCCATAAACAAACTATACAATAGAAGGAGGAAGCTACTACATGATAGAGCAAAATCCCAAAAAGTGAAGGCATCTCTGATCAGTATTAGCAAAAAACTACGGGCACTCATAAAATCGTCTAAGGCCAGCTTCGAGAGAAAAATTGCACAGGACACTAAGGATAATCACAAGGCTTTCTTTAGTTATGTTAGGAACCTAGGTGGGAATTCCCAGATATGCTCAGAATTAGTCCAAAATGACAAAAAATACACAGAACCCACAGACATTGCCAACATCCTAGCTGACAGGTTCAGCGCAAACTCCCTCCCACCAAAAGGGCAAATATTTATCCCAGCAGAGTGCTGCCCCCCTGACATCTCAGATGCTCAGGTAAGAGCTGCCCTCTCTAAAGCAAAAAACACAGCATCAATGGGACCAGATGGTGTCCCGGGCTGCGTCCTACATGAACTCCAAGAAGAGCTAAACCCAAACATAAAACTACTGTTCAGTCTCAACCTTACTACAAGATATTTACCCAAAGAGTGGCGTACAGCAACAGTGGTCCCTCTCCACAAAGGTGGTGCCTCAACGGATCCTGGAAACTATCGCCCCATAAGCCTGACTAGCTTGGTCTGCAAAGCTATGGAAAGGATCATCATGGACCTCATAAATAAAGATATTGGGGACCTACAGACACTGGATCCTACCCAGTTCGGCTTTGTTAATGGCAGATCCTGCCTCTTAAACCTGGTTGATTTCTTTGAAACAGTCACCAAGGCCATTGACGAGGGGAAGGTGGTCCACACAGCCTACCTGGACCTCGCAAAAGCCTTCGATACAATACCCTACTCGGTCATTATAGATAAGCTCACCAGCTTAAATATAAACCCCAATGTCACTAGATGGGTTGCAAACTGGCTCAAGGACAGAACCCACATGGTTAGAATTGCTGGAGCCATGTCAGACTCCAAACCAGTTACAAGTGCCGTCCCCTAAGGCTCAGTCCTGGGACCTCTCTTGTTCGGTATATATTTCTCGGATGTACAGGCCAACACGGAAGGACTGTGGCTGACTAAGTTTGCAGATGACTGCAAACTGGGCGCCATAATCGACTCTCCAGCTGACACAAGCATCCTCCAAAAGGGCCTCATAGAAACAGACAACTGGTGCCAGAGCTATGGCCTCAAGCTAAATGCCAAAAAGTGTATAGTCATCCCCTTTGGCAAAAACAAAGTGCCCACAAATTACCACATAGGTGGTAATCCATTAAGTACAGAAGAAGTAATTAGGGACCTGGGGACCCAAGCTGATAGCAATCTCTCATTTGACAACCACGTGGCCAAAGTGGTTAGAAAAACATTTTATATAGCCCACCTAATCATGAAGAGATTCACATCTAGATCAGGGGAGGTCATCGTGCCTCTTTACTCATCCCTCATCAGGCCCATAATTGAGTACAATGCCCCTTTTGGGATGTACCTTACCAGACACCTGCAGCAACTGGAAAGACCCCAAAAGTACCTCACCAAGAGGATCATAGGGCTCAAAGAGATGCCATATGCTGCCCAGTTAAAGAAACTCCAGCTCTACTCAGTGGCATACCGCCTGCTCAGAGGCGATCTGTGCCTGACATATAAAGCCATGTCCAACCCGGAATTAATGGACATGCTGCACCTCAGAAAATCCAAATCCCATTGAGCTATGTGCTCGAGAGACTTGAACCTCAGCACTGAAATAAATAGGACATGCTGGAGGGACATATTCATAACCCAGAGGCTCCCTTCACTCTGGAATAAAATCCCAGTCCAGGTTAGGCACAGTCCCTCATTGACTCTCTTCAAGAGGAATCTTGATGAGTGGATGGGAGATCATAGGTTTACCCTGGGTATCACTTCTGTGTCACTGTTAGACAAAGGCACAGTATACTAACCCCGAAAAAGGGCATAGCAAAATTAATTTAAAATGGGTGGCGAAAGCCAAACACACTCTGGCTAGGCTTATAAATGCCCTAGGGCAGATAGCCTAGTATGAACCTATGAACCTATGAACCTATAAAAGTAAGGGCTAAGTATAGCAGGGACAACCCATGTTCAATAGTTGATGTGGCAATGGCATCAACATCACTACATGCAGTACAAAATATTCTGAGTAGGAAAGCACTTTTGCAAAGTATCAGTAGGGTAAGAAGACGAGAGAATATACCGGAGTGATCCCATGAGATAACTTTAATGACCATAAGTTGTAGTGACTGCCCTTTAAAGTCAGGATCATTTATTTCCAAGCATATGGCTGATAAAAGCACTGACAGCGTAGTATATGTGTTTACTACAGTAAATAATTTATATGATATGAGTACTGCTTCAATTTGGTTAATGGATGGAACCTTTTTTAATAAAGGAGTAACCTGTCGACAGCTGTACAGCATTCATGGACTGGTAAAATGCGGTACTTACAATAAAGCTGTACCATTGTTTTACGCTTTGATGAGTAGGAAATTTCTTAAGTGTTACAATTTCCTATGGCACTGTGTCTTTTATTTACTAAGCACAAATGGTTTCCAAGTTAACGTCCACTTAATTCTATGTGATTTTGAAGTTGCTGCACTAAAGAGTATTAGGCTTAATGTTACAGGAGCTAAAAGTAAAGGTTGTCTGTTCCATCTTGGACAGAATATCTGGAGAAAGGTCCAGGCATTGGGATTATCAGCACTGTACAATACCGATATGTCCTTTCAATTGAGTGTAAAATCTCTAGTGGCTTTAGCGTTTTTGCAGGAATCTGAGGTAGTATCTACATGTGAAGAACTGAAAGTGTCTTTTCCAGTTGAAGGGCGAGAATTGCTGAAATATTTTTCAGATTGGTACATTCATGGCAGACTGCGTAAATTTACAACTAGAATGTCAAGCTCAGTTAGATTTCCATCTCTGTTTCCGATCCCATTCTAGAACGTGTCTGAACTCAATGAACTTCATTTGCCACATACACAGAATTCTGTCGAAGCATGGCATAGGCACCTCAAATGTTTGTTAGAATTCCGAGCAATAGATTTACATATACTTATGCATGCTTTGTCTAGAGAGCAAGACAGAGTAGATGAGTTTCATGTCCAAATGGCAACTGGTTTTTCTCCGTCCCCTAAAAAATGGACGTTATTACAGCAGCATGAGCAATTTGTGACTGTGCTGAACAGTAGACAGGAATACAGTGCCATACAGTTTGTACATAGCATTGCTAGGTTGTTAAAAATGTGAGACATTTATATTTGCTATTCTGTGTATAATCTACGTTTGTTGACTGTATTGCTAAGAAGGAGAATTTAGCAGTGCAATCTGAAATATTTGTGTTGTGTATTTGGAATTAATTATTATGAGAACATGGAATCGTTTTACTTTACGTTGAGAAGAGAAGGGATAATTACAGAATGTTCCTTTCATTTGCAAAGAGCAGTAACAACCAAGTATGTGCAGGAAACTATTATTTTGCTGATTACACAAACTAAATCATAATTCTTTGAGGATATGGCACGTTTTTGTGAAGGGTGTTTACTGGTTCATATGCCATTACTTTGAATACGGGATTGTTGTCGTGAAAGCACACTAGTTTAGTTAATGTCTGTGAAGTGCACGTCAGGCTAATGGGTACTCGGGCAACTCATTTGTCGGTCATTTGGGGTCGGTAAAGTGAGTGTCGGTAAACTGGACGTTCAGGCATCTAAAGTAGACCCATATATATGTATATATATATATATATATATATATATATATATATATATATATATATATATATATATATATATATATAGGTATATACGGACATACATCTGTAGATAACAATGGGGACATAACAGAAGATATACGTCCTCATGCAATGGTAATGGGGTTGAGAGGCCCCACTCAATATAAATCTGGTACATATAGGTATACCCCCAGCCAAGTATGACCCTCCTGTAATACAGTACCAAGTGTTGCAGATCCCATAACCAGGACCAGACACAACATGGCCATCCATAGGATACATATACATAGACACATATATGCAGATACAGGTATATATATATATATATATATATATATATATATATAAAACTATACATATATATAGATATATAAATCACTACACATACACCCACACAGATTTCTACAGTAATATACATATGTAGTACGTGCACACCATATGGAGCAGCCAGTATTCCTACAGTCGCCACCTTACCAACTGGAAACTGTATGAGCCACCCATACGAATGACATTCATAGCCTGCCACATATACCCACAGAGATATCAAAGGCTATAACACCACACACAGGTGTGCATAAATGAATGTGAAATCTTTATTTGTGTACCATGACAGTTGTATATGCCATAACATATAGCTGTTTAGACACTGACATCCATATGAATAGTATAATGCAACTGTGAAACAGTTATACTAAGACAGTAGTCTGGAAAGGTTGACATATGTTGCTGTCCAGGCCGAGGCCTTCAAGTAGTACATCAGTCATGACAGACTGGGCCACAGCATACCAGACAATCAACAGTATGTAATGCAGATGTATAGGTCAGCAGCCTCTATCTACACTCTGTACACAATCCCTAGGGGGTTCAGACCCCGGTTGACACAATAGGATGTATCTGTTACATAACAAGGCATACCTGACACCATCACAATCACACTGACTAACAGAACATCCCATATGGCAGGGGGCAGTAGGACTGCATTTACCCAAGGTGGATTGTATGGTAAAGTACATCCAGTTACCTTAAGGCAGCTTATCCCTGATACCCACACATGTTGTAACAGCCTAGGATAGTCATGGTGCACCCCCCTACACTCACTAACACTGGGCCATATACCACTATTACATACACTGGCCTCTGGAGTGCATTACAGCACACATGTACTGTGTAGGTGAAACCCACACATATATGGCCCCAACCCCCCAGTATGTGTGGGGGACACAACAGCAGTGGAGTGATGGCAGGAACAACAGCATGACATACACACAGCCCACTACATACAACCCCTGACAGTATGTCGTATGTGCAAGGCCCGGTATGCAGGTGGAGGTCAGAGGCTGGAACACAGTCACATATGTGTATAACTGTTGTCATACAGTAAGCACGATATGTATATGTGTACACATCTATATGGATTTATGTATACTTATATATACATATAAGTTCACCATATGTCCTGCACATGGAGTAGAGCCCTACCTCAGCCCCGGTAGTCCCAACCTCTCAGTGCCAGGGGATGTAATGTATGTACTGCAGCTATATTTGTAGACTATTGCTACTGTAATCGGGACTGTCTTCACAGAAATAGTGTGTGTGGGAGGCCACATCTGCTGTTAATATGTTTGCAATTGGCTACTTACAGACATCCTAAGGTCATCATAGCACAGTACCACTACTAGCACAGTAACGCCCCTGTGGACTACAGCTGTGATGTGGCCAATATATGTGGACAGTCTGACACACTCGGGTCAGTGCAGGGGTATACACAGAACCCCTGCATGCAAGACATGTGAACCAGGCCTGTCAACGTGGATGCTAACAGCCATGTAGATGGGTATGACACATACATACTGGTATACATTTGCCCCATAGGTTATGCATTCATACACCCCTGACACTTAATAACCGCTGGTACAGAGGTGCCATGGCCACATACTATCCACTAGTTACTGACATACATCTGAACAGCATCCCACTGCATTGTCCAACATACATGACTGTTATGGTGGCCAGGCAGCAGTACATCTGGCAAGTATCTGGACATGACATCTCACTATATAAGTGCAGTAAGCTGCTAGGCATGTAACAAAGCACAGTGCAGGCTACAGGCAGACTGAATCAACACTGGGCCACATCTCCTATGTGGGAATACACATGTACATGCATAGATAGCAGGCTCTACAGACATGTCACATCACAGAGTAACAGACACCTGTGTGACAGTGCATAACCACAACCAATGTGAACACAGCCACAGCCGCATATGGTAAGCTAGCATACTATTACAGTATATGGACTATCTGATGTACACCTTCCTTATATGAGCCACTCACACAACAATCCTGCATATACTGGGCCACTACACAGTGTGGTCCAATGGTTGTCTGTGGTTTGGGACATGTGTGCATTTGCACCTACAAATATGTAAGCTGATAGGGTGACACACAGTGGAGCAGCATGTAACATCAGATGGAACAGGACCAAGAACAATGACATCTACCACAGTCTGTGCACAGACCAAGGTACATATGCACTATACACACACTGTCGACAATTATCAGACTTACACATACCTCAATACTGTACACACAACTACAGAATGCCCAGGCTATGTCCTCAAATATAACCCCTACTATACATAACATGTGTAGCAGTCTAATATCTCACTGGCTTGTTATCAGCTATGCTGTCAATGAATATGGTGTACAGAACATATGCACCCCTACTGCATGACATATATACAAAGGTTGACAGGGTTGTGGCTGGAGGCACAAACACAGGGCCAATATTGACATGTTGCTGTGATGACCTCATACATTTCCTGTCATAACAGAGTGTGATGCAACATATGTCCTATGAGGGATATGACATCAGTACCTCTCCTGGCTGTCACCATCTACTGACTGCAATCCTTACACTACCTTCTGCAGTTCAGAGATCGGTGCTCTGTGGGTAACACAAAGAACACAAGGCACCACACAGTGCCCAGTCTGCAGATGACCCTACAGATGGGGATTCCTCATGAACATAGCACTGACATGACAAGAATTAAAACATGTAGGACAACCATATCCACACACACCCTGTTAAACCATTATTACCCCAACTGCAGTATAGCAGCACTTACAGTCTGTAGTCAGGACAGGCACACCCCCTTCCTGTGTGTTGGCCTGTTTCTACAGTGTATGCTGTCAGAGGTAAGTCCCCAATCCATCTGTGATGCTGTTTGCTAAACAACAGATCTAGTTCCTGCTCACAGTGAATGAAAAGGCCCAGAGTGTGTTTCCATGCAATTGGCAATAGGAATGTTACCACAGCTGTTCCACATGCAATCAGCTAGAGGAGGGCTGTAATCTGTGCAGAGGCCATCAGCTGATTATAAGCATCACTGACAATACATATGCCACTGCCTAAGCAAAGCAGGTGTAAGTGTCCACATCCACCAGTGTGGGAGTGAGAGAGGCAGGCAGAGGCAAAGATAAGTCAGGGTGGGTTAGGAGAGTAAAAGGTAAGCATGTGTGTGTCATACACTTACCAGTCCAGGGTATTGAACCCATGACTGACTATGTACTGATATCACATCTGTTATCCCCGCATGGTAGGTATTGTGAATTATGCTAGGGGCACCATATAAGAATGTTTAAAAACACACTCACCATTGGGTCCAGTTGTTACACATTCACAACCACAGCAGACACATACAACAAACATCAACACACTATGACACACACACCTGAGATTAGAACCCCTAGCTAACTAGTTGTTACACTACAGCACTATGCCATTATAGAACACACCACAGAGATTAGTGGAGTATTCTTTCCCCACAGGTTTATTTCACAGTGAGTGACATCAGCAGGACTGCCAAAGTAGGGCGAATTAATTGTAGTGAGTGTGACTCGCCAAATATGCATTGCTCTCTACACAGGCATAGGTACAGACACAAAAGCATTCACAACTCCCATGTGTAAGAATAGAACCCCTACCAGAGTTATATATCACACTACAGTATCACACTGTTATAGCACACACCACAGAGACTGTGGGAGTACCCCTTCCCCAAAGGTGTACTTCACAGTGATTGACATCAGCGGGATTGCCAGAGTAGGGCATTTTAATTGTATTGAGTGTGACTGACCTAAACTACCCTAATTAGTCTGTATGCATTAACTGCTGTTCTGGCCAGAACAAAATTAACATGCCTTTGCAGGTCATGAACCCAGGACCCTGTACACTATAGTCACAGTAACTAACCACTAAGCCATCACAACAGTACACCAAAGTAATTCCACCATAGGCTAATCAAACTGAACATGTGAAAGGAATGTATATATGGTTGTCCATAAAAGACCTCTCCAAGGCCAACATCATGCTACTCAAGGCAGAAGTAACAATGCTTGTGACACCCATGGAGACAGGAGCTGACAGTTCAACTGATGGATCCTGGACTAAGGCACTGTATGAGCACAACCACTTATGCATAATTCCTGACATCCCACATAGAACCACGACGCTCACCTCCCAAATAATCAAGCCAGTCTGGTGGTCTCCTGCCATTTACTGAGTATACAACAGATGGTTGACACTGTTGAAGACAAAAGGGTAATCCAAGGATGCCAACAACTCCCTTACCAGCCCCAGTAATATGTAGAGATCCCTCATGGAATCCTCCAAAACAGGTTTTGTAGCTATAATCAACACAGATTCCACAGACAACCACACAGCCTTCTATAGTTATGTCCGAATTCAAACTGGCAATGCTCAGAAGTGCTCTGAGCTGCAACAGAATGGCATTACATAGACTGCTCCCATGGAATGTGCCAATATCCTGCAAATTGACTTAGTGCCACATTCACACCCTCTCACCCCCAAACGTGCCCATGTCAATACGAAAAGGGTTCCATTGCCCAGTAATCATGGCCACACAGGCAGGAAATGCACTACCCAGAGCTAATAATACAGCATCCATGGGACCAGATGACATCCTGGGCTGTGTACTACATGAACTACAAAATGGAATGGCAACTCACATGTCATGTGTAATCATAGCCTCACATCAGGCCTGGTGCCCCCTGAGTTAGCTGCTAAATTGCTTAACCTGTGTAGGCATTGCTTAGCTCTGGGCAAACCTGCTTACAACTGCTTTAAAGTGCCTTAATTACTGTGTATCCAGTGGGCTGGGTTCTGCCCAGCAACAGAAAAGACAGCTCTAGTAAGGCTCAACCCAAGGACCCTGCCCACCATAGACAAAGGATTTCCCACTAAGCCATGACAGATACAAAATTTGATGCTTTCAGAAACATATCATCCAGTCCAGTCATGCAACAGTATAGAGAATGTATACCAACATCTAGATGCATGTGTGTGTACCTATATTAATATCTAAACAGATACAACATATCTAGATATGTATATATATATACATATATATATATATATATATATATATATATATATATATATAGATATATATATATATATATATATATATATATATATTACTATCTAAAACTATATGCATATCTATCAATATATATATATATATATATATATATATATATATATATATATATATATATATATATATGCACATATATACATGCATGTGCCTAAATCAACACATATATGTGTCTATACCTATATGTCTACATATACACAAGCACATTACATATGTGTACATATATATATATATATATATATATATATATATATATATATATATATATATATATATCTATGTAGGTGTATACGGACATGGTTATACATATATTAGCAGATATATTAATCTATATAGGTATATATGGCCAGACATCTGTAGATAGCAATGGCAGATTAACAAATACTCATATGTCCACAAGCACTGTTAATGGGGTTGAGATGCCCCACACACTATACGTCTTGTACGAATAGGGATCCCCCACAGCCAAACATGTGATTGGCCTTGATGTCACATGTATGGGCATGGCTTTGCACCTCAGTCTCTCGGTTAATTTACATCTGTTATCCCTGTATGCTTGACATTGTAATATATAGTAGGGCCACCATAAAAGGAATAAGCAAAACCCCCTCCCCATATGTCGCACATTCCCCACCACTTCTACACAGGATCCGAGTTACAAACACCCACACACACACACCTGTCATGTCAGGGAGTTGAACTCCTACCTAACTAGTTTATTACACTACAGCACTATGCAGTTATAGTACATGCCATGGACATTACTGAAGTACTTCTTCCCCAAAGGTGTCTTTCACATTGATTGACATCAGCAGGATTACCAAAGAGGGCCATTTCAACTGTACTGCGAGTGACTAGCCTAAAATGCATTGCTCCCTAGTCAGACAGTGAGACACACACAAAACATCCACAACCGACATGTGTGGGTATTGAACCCCTGACCAAGGCATATATTACACTTCAGTAGGGTGCAGTTATAGTTCACACCACAGGGATTACTACAGACCTTGTTCTACAAAGTTGTATTTTACAATGAATGACATCAGCGGGCTTGCCAAAGTAGGGCATTTGAAATGTATTGTGAGTGAGTAGCCTATGATGCATTCATCCATACACAGACATTGGAACATACACAAAACATCCAGAACTACCATGGGTGGAGAAGGAACCCTACCACAGTTCTAAATCACACTACAGCAGTACACAGTTACAGGATGCGCTACAGAGATTACTGGGCTATGATTTCCCCAGAGGTGTATTTCTAGGTGAGTGACATCAGCAGCCTTGCCATAGTTGAGTATATGTATTGTACAGGGTGCGAGTGGGCAAAAAAGCATTCACTCTACTCAGTCAGACACACACACATTCACCAGGTCTGGGGTTAGAACACCTACCTATCTACTTTATCACACTACAGCAGTATGCAGTTACAGGAAGCACTACAGAGATTACTGGGCTATGATTACCCCAGAGGTATATTTCTAGGTGAGTGATATCAGCAGCCTTGCCAAAGTTGTGTATATGAACTGCACTGAGTGTGATTAGCCTACAAAGCATTTCTCTCCACACAGTCAGAGACCGAGAGACATGCACACAAACACACCGTCACACAGTTACCATGTCTGGGGTTAGGACTACTACCTAACATGTTTATCTGTACAGCAGTACACAGTTATGGGAGGCGCCATGGGGATGACTGAGCTACAGCTCTCCCACAGGTATATTCCACATTGGATGACCTCAGCAGACTTGTCATGATACTAGTATGGGGAGGGCAGTGTGTGCATGGGCCATAACCCATTCAGGTAGGGGTTGACATGCCACATGCGGACACAAATGGGGTCATATGCCACAGGTACATGTATACAGCTACTAGGTGACTACTTCCTTGTACAGTCATGTTCCACAGATGGCATGTGCAACATACCATCATGCTGACAGATACTGGTGGCTATTATCTGCACTGAGTGACACCTGCACCTCATGTGTTTGGGGTCCCTGGCTGTGTGCTGGGTGGAACAGGCCCAGATGGCTTCTTGATACGGTCACCCTCTTCAACACATCTATGTCTGTCTACCTTTGGCTTATTATAGTGCTGCTGTCCTTACATATATGTCTTTATTCCTATCCACTGTGTGTGCAAGGCAGGAGTGGTGCATACTGACATGTGTCTGCACTAAGAACTGCAACTGCCAGATATGTTTGGTCCACTGGTGTTTGCTGACATGGCCTTCATGTATTTAGGTGTGTGAGCATGCCCAGTATGGCCATCTATATTGTATGTGTGGATCATGTCCAGGTAGTTTGTACTGTGGTGCTGACATTTGTGTTGTACACTGACAGGTAGCATGCTGTGTCTGCAGGGTATACATCGGTCATTTGGCATTTACTGTTGCTACATTTCTGCATAGCGGGGGGGACACCTGACTGTTTCTACATTTCTACACAGGGGTGAGGGGGCACACCTGACTGTTACTATAAGTGTACGTAGGATGGTGGGGCACACCTTACACTTTTACACATTTGCTAGGACTGTACTGGTATGTCGGGTACACCATTTCAGTCTGTAGTCTTACCTATCGTGCTGGCTAGAGGCATACCAGTGTACTACATATATTAGCTTTAACTACCTACATGTTATTTTCTGACTTCCTAGCCTTCAGACGTACATCAAACTAGCTTGCCTGCTGTAGTCTGTCTGTGTAGAACTGGGGTAGGGGTTACCCATGGGGCTCATTCAGAGGCCATAGTGCAGCATTTGTTTATGTTAGTCTACACCTATCTTGCTGGCTGTGACTGTTGTTAGGTATGTGCCCCCCCAACTGGCATGAGTGGGTCATTTACCTTGTGGGTGTCCCAGTCTTGAGGGTGGTGCTGCAGGGCTGCCTATGTTGGATTCACATAGTACACTTCCTATACATGGCTGAGCACAGGTAATGTCATATTTGGCATCACTTTTACTGTATGTGCGAGTCGGAGAGAGATGTCATTCCCTGGGTCCCTACCTGTGTCAGTGCATGTGTGATGCATTGCCTCTTTGCCAAGGCCAGGGCATACTGGGCATGCCTCCTTCTGTCTACTGGGGAAGGCTCAGGTTGCTCCTCCTCCAAGTCACTCTGCACCTGTGCAGGCCTTGGCACTGGTAGGGGGCTGTGTGGCCCTGCCCCATGCTATTCCTGCTGGAGCTGTTTCCACAGGATCATATTGTGTAGCATGGCACATACAAGGATAATTTGGGTACATGTAGTTGGTGAGTACTGCAAGGCTCCACTGGATGTGTCCAGGCACCAGAACCGTGACTTGAGCTTCCCAAACACACACTCTATTATGATTCGTGTTTGTGCGTGTGCCTCATTATGGCGTTCTTGTTCGGGTGTGTGTGCATTTCTGATGGGTGTCATCAGCCATGGCTCCAGTGCGTATCCAGCATCCCTTACTAGATGACTGTGTGGGATGTCCTCATTGGCAAATGTCAGATACAGCTGCGTCAGATGCCATATGTGGGAATCATGGTAACTTCCAGGACAGCCAAAACACACATCCATTATTATGCCCTGGGCATCGCACACAACCTGGCAGTTGATGGAGAGGAAGCCCTTGTGGTTGATGTAGACCCTACCCTGTTCACCTGGTGGTGCTTTAATGCATATGTGCGTGCAGTCTATTGCACCCACTACCTCAGGGTATTCTGCTATTTGGTGGAAGAGATGCATATTGCTGGCCAATGCCTCACGGGTGATGGGGAAATATACGTGCTCACCTATATGTGCTGACATGGTATCCATGAACTGGTGGAGTACCCTGGATGCTGATGCCTGTGATATCCCCATGATATCCCCAGTTGGCCTTTGGAAGGTACCTGTAGCTAGTATTCCTAGGCCTACACATACCTTGGTATCCACTGGGATGGGTTCCCCTCTGTTAGTTCTGTGTGTGAGATGTGGCCGGCACAGCTCAACAATTTGCTGTAGGATGCCCCTGTCCACCCTATAGCGTTCCACTATCTCCAGCTCATGTAGCCCTTGGTAGGTTACCCTGGGTCTGTACACTCTTTTCTGTCTCCTCAATGTGGGTTGCTCAGCAGCATTCACATCCTCACCACCCTCAGCCTCTTGCACATTCTGGTTTATGATAGTGAAAGCAGCCCCTACCATTTTTTCTTTTGGTTTCGTTTTGCAAAATTTCCCCATCTGTATACACCGGTGGTGCAGAGTGTTTGGGAAAAACAAGAGGGAAAGGTGTTTGCATAGTTTATAGTGGTGTGCTGGGCTGGGCTGCTCTGTTACCTGTGTAATTGGCTGATTCTGATACATTTCACCTGTCAGCTAAGCTAGTTCTCCTTGATTACCTTCCTACTGCTGTTTTCCCTTCCCATTGCCTCCATGTTTAAGCCTGTGTGTGTGCCACGCAAACGGAGTGCTCATATGTGCACAGAGCTGCTATTTCCTAGTTTAACTTCATTTTCTTCTTGTAAAGCCCGGTGGGCAGCTCGCACACCCGCTTACACTTTGTAAAGAGTGCTGGGCAGGTTTATACATACCCCTAACTTAGCTGTGCTAACCTAGGAGCAATCTCGGGCCACAGGTCTCCAATCTGCTTACAGTATGCCTGACACACACACACCCATGATGTCACCAGTATCCTAGTCTTGCACCCAGCTATTTATACTCTTACACACTTGGGACCTGCTTCACACCCTGGGAAAATCTGGGATTCACTAACCTTACTATCATTTGTATAGGATTGCCTACTAATGCATAGTTACATGTCCCACACTGAGCCTCCCCCCCTAGCAACCACTACTTACTGGCCAAGTTGTCTTTTGCCTGCCATTGACTTGCTTGGCAGAACACTGATTTTTGTTAGAATGCTCATTTTTGGTTTATTTTATTATTTTCCCCTGGTCCCGTTTGCACGTTGCTGCCCTATACTTAACCTAGCGAGATCGGCGAAGATATAATTAAACATTGTTTATTTTTTTCTTTTACATTTTGTAATGCCAATGGCCTTCTACTTGGATATTGGCTTGCTTCCTCAATAATATGCAGCCTTTATTTGGAGCTGTCATAGCTCCGTTTTGGAATTTGCAGACATGTACTCGGTTAGTAACCTAGTACATTTCTGCAGATTGCACTTGTCTTGCATGGACTATTGCAAGCTTACTGGATTGCGATATCACCTCATTTGCATGGATTTCTCCAGCAGATGAGGTGATTTGCATACCAGGGCTTAGTCCATGCAAGATTAGTACTGGAGCTCTCGTGCACGCCCCTGCCGGCTGTTCCTGGATCGCATGGCAGACATATTGCCTGTGTGAGCTACTGCACTCATCTTGCACTCTATGCAGGCTTTTGAGAATCCGTGGGTTTATCTTTGCCTTCTTGGCCAAGTCAGCAACACTGTGAGCCAGTGGTTTTGGTTCATCCAAGGCAAACTCCTCACACAGAGAAATAGCTTGTCTGGCAACAGCAACAAGCATCTTCACCAAATGCAAAGTAGATAGAAAAGGCACAATTTCACCATTTATAATTTTGCCTTTTATAATTTTCCTTTTTTGATTTCTCTGTGCATGGCACATAAACATGTTAAAAATGATTTTGAATCACAAACAGGAAGGAAGAGGGTTAATTACCATAACATGGTCTACATAATTTCTCATTTCCATCTCATTAGTTCTTCATTTAAATACATTAATTGAAGACAACCATACACGCGTGCAACTTGCCTCCATGAATCATAGTGAAGTTGTACTTTGGCATAACCTGTGTAGACTGCCTTTACTCCTAAGCGAACTACGAATATCACCCTTTATTATTAATCATGACTCTGTGTCCAGTGAAAAACAGATATTACAGTGAAATACAAATGTCACCCAGAAAATGAAATGAAACTTTAACTCTTGAATAATATTTGCTTGAGTCATTTTCAGACTGACTTTTTCAAAAGAGACATCTAGTAAACTGATTCTCTGTCTATTAACCAACAAACCTCTTTTTTGGACAATTCTGTTTGAAACATAATATTTTAACTTTGGCCATTTTATCAATGTTTCATTTTTATGTCCATTTTTCTCCATCTAGACATTTGAGCCTTCTTATCAATACTCCCTGTGTTTTGAGATTCTTTGTCAACAGAAAAAATATATACTTTGTCTGTGCTGCAAAAAATCACATAAACTCTGCATTTCACTATTATGAACAGTTACTGTGTCAGGTTTTGTTGCCTCACCTACTCCCAAAGATTGTATAAAGTCAAAAGTTCCTGCAAAAGAAATACAAATTGCAGTGTGACAGACTTTTTTTATACTTTCTTAAGAATTTAAAATGTGTGCAGCCACAAGTAAACTAGGTTAATTTAGATAAGTAGTATACTAACATAATATTTCATGCAATTCAATACTGAAAAATTAGTTTACTTGCATGCAAAATAATAGACTTGTCATTACTGAAACAGCCAAAGAGCATTTTCCCAACAAGAACATGGCAGGCAAAATATATTATTCAGAGGGTATCTCTACTCACCTCCTACTGATTTGTAAACATTCCTTCATGGAATAACCTACCTGATGATTGTGTCAGTACAAAACACAGACATCATCAGTGTGGTGGTAGAGAGTGTATTTTTTTGTTAATTGAATGCTTGTCATGATTCACAGTCAGTAAGTTCATATTCGAACACTTATAGTGTTGATGTTACATGAATGGACCATATTACAATACGCATAGTTTTCCATTTTACATGACCATGGTATATGATACTACTTTGAATGTTGATGTTGCTTGACCAGATAAAATTAGAACATTCCCAGCAGTGTATTGTTTACCTGACAAAATCATATTGCAGTACTTCTATTGTTGCACTTACATGAATTGATGTAATTAACACTGTCAGAACTGATTCTGGGTTTATATTCTGCCATGGATTTCATAACAAACACAATGCTTTAACTATTAAATCATATTACTTTTAGATATGACATAGTAACAAACTAATGAATCGCCATAATGTCATTGTGAACTTAAGTCAAACAATAAATGTTATTTAATGCCAGCTGTGATGATAATCTGGAGACATGAACATAAAGCAGTATATGCCATATTGCATGTGTTAAAAGCTAAGCTACCATACAAAATTTGCTGTTGAAGTAACTTGAGAAAGGAATTAATTCAAATAAAAATAAATAATCAGGAATAATTTTATAGGTTCATCATCGAACCATACCAGAACCTTCAAGCAACTGTGTTTGCCATGACTGAGGTGAATCAAAATCCTCATATTTTATCAAACTTTACCTTAGGATTTAAAATGTTTGACTCATGCTTGTCAGAAGTTAAAGCACTTGGTGGAGTTTTCTGGATGTTGACTGGAGCAGAAAAGGAAGTTCCTAATTACAGATGTGATAAATCTCAATCCCATTTATCTGGATTCATTGGAGATTACCAGTCAAACACTGCAGTTCCCATGGCTAGAGTTTTGGGTCTGTATAGATATCCCCAGGTATGTGATACAGATTGTCACTGTTGTGTGTATCAAAATGAATAGCATGTTCCTGTTATTGTGTGACAACATTTGTATACCATATTAGGATTTACTATCTACTCATAAACTGAGAACAGGATCATTATGTGTACTCCTTGGGCAGTGAGGAAAAGAATTCAAATAGAGAATATTTTTGAATGCTGTTTTTGTTAAATTCACTCAATTCTTGAATAGTTAGAGAAACGCTAATAAATAATATACTTCAAATGTTGCTTATTCCACTATGATGAACATTTAATTATTCTTGTTTATCTTTCAAGTGCTTTTTGAAACATCACTTTTAACTTTTCTTTTCTAGTTCCAGAGTGCATTCCATATTTCCAACCACTCGGTTTATTAAATCCCTTTCTGTATGTTTAGTTAACTCAGATCAATATGCCTATCATTATAGTATGTTCCTCTCATAATGCTTTACAGAAATTATGGTGATATATGCATTTATCAAATGTACTTGCCTAATTCCACAGACCAGCAGGTATGAACTCAGTATATTCTTCATCAGAATGTATCCTGTATCAAAAATCATTATGCCTCAGGGAAAGTATAAAACTTTACTGCTGGCAAAATAACTATTGAACCTTTGATTTGATGCCAGTTTCACTTTGTTTATCATATATGAATTGACACCACATAATAACTGAAGCTTACCTTTCATAGCTTTTAGTCGTAGAGATACACAATAACAGAAATGTAGTATGCCAAATACTAGTGCCTAACAAACATTAATGATCTTGCTGAATTCTATAATCTATATATAATTCTAAAATCTTCTACATTTTGATTAGATTAAAATGCTACACTTGTTTTATACAATATACAAATAGTTAAAAACTCTACCTCATTCACATTTAGGTAGTGGTAAGCTAATGGAAGTGAGGAGCTGAGTTTAGCCGGTTTCCTATTTCGTTGTCGAATGTTGAGATTGTCAAATACCTAAACGTCAAGACCTAAACGTCAAACACTCAGAACTGCGACCGGCCAATTGCACAAATTTTTTCCAGGGAAAAAATTCACTTGGCCGTCATCGGGGATTTGCCCTTTTCTACGATGTAGACCAATCTCTGAGTTGCTATATTTAGTTGGGGGGTGAGAAGCACAGCCCCCACATCAGGGGGTGTAGGGTGAAGTTCCCCACTTGATTAGGGCTTTAAAGTATGGTTTTTTTTTTTTTTTTTTTGGCCAAGCAAATTTTTTCATGGGGAAAAATGTTCGTAATTGGCCAGTCGTGGTTTTGAGTGTTCAACATTTAAGTGTCAACATTTAGCCATTCGACAATCTAAGTGTTTGATGTTTTGATATAGACCCATTTAGACTACTCATCCTTAGAAGAGGAATGCAACAAGGCTTCAGTGATAGAATGCCATCTGTTGGTGGGCAGGCACTGGGTCCTGCATTGTCCTTAAGAGATGGAAATTAAACTGGAAAGCAGTGCAGATGTCCAGTAACTAAGCAGGGTCTGTAAAAGCCGACAGCAACTCTCCAGTATTGGAGTCTCTGCTACAACAACATCCTGGCTAGTCAGCAGATGTCAGAGGAAAGTAGGGTATACTGAAAACTTCATCAGTACTTTGGAAGGAGGATTCTGCATTAGGAACACATCACAGTTTGGGAAGGAAACAGAAAAAAATTATCCCACAAAAATGAAATAACAGTTAGGAGTAGCATATCACTGAGGTCAGAACTTATGCTGGTCTTTTCCAATTTTCTTATAAGTGACATTATAGGAAGAGAAACAAGGATTTGCTTGCTTGCTGATGAGTAGACATACTGACTTAAATTTTACAGGAAAAAGGAACATCCCACGTTTAGTCTGAGTGTTGAAAAAGAAAACATACATTTTCATGGAATTTGGCAGTTTAAGCCAGTGCACTCATTCATCAGAACTTGTGTTTCTTCTTGTATCTACTAGTTAAACTGTTAGCTTGATTTATTCTTGAGTTCTGTATGTAGAATCTATTTTATTGTTATATATAGATAGGTAGATAGATAGATAGATAGATAGATAGATAGATAGATAGATAGACAGATAGATGGATAGATACAGGTGCAGTTCCTTTTGTTGAGAATTGCTTTTCTAGAGTGCAGGTTTTGTTACACAATTTATCAACTGCTGTTTTGATCATATCATGCTATAAGTGACTCATATGTTGCTAACAATAGTATAGTAGTATATGTTTCACTTTGATTATTCTTGTGCAACCATGAACTTTGTATATTTAAGTAAGAAGGTATAGGAATGAAGCAATCAATGTGGTGGGTATAGGGAAAGTTGACACCAACATAAAATATATGTTAGTGGGTCCAGGATGATTTATCAGACAAGTGTGCGATTGCAAAGGATTCATAATTGAGCTTCTTTTGCAATCTCATGTAATGTTTTAGTAACATGTTTGTAGTGTTATTGCATTTGAATGATTCCACAGGGAAACTATTAAGCTCCCATTTTGTGATTGGATGATTAATGATAGTCTGTGTGTGTTTTTTTCTTATATGTGCCCTCACGGCTATTATGTAAAAAGTGTATTTGTTTTATTCAGATGCTGGTTTGTGTAATATAAATGTGTGGTGAAGGAGTGAATGCTGTTATGTGTGGTGTAGAACTAGTGCATGTTTGTGCAAGTGTGTGTGTGTGTGTGTGTGTGTGTGTGTTTTAGGTGTTTGTGTAATTTGGTTATGCTCGTGGTTTGGTGTGTCCTGTATATTCTTATGGACATGCGAGGTTTTACTTATTATTTACTTAGTATCAGCAGTAGAGGCATGTTTTTTCTTTTTTGTAATACCAGTAATGCCAGTACTGAGATACTAGTGTGCTTTTGTTTGTTGAATGTGTAACAGCCTCTATACCCCAGGCCAGTAATCAAGGATCCTCAGTCCTCACCATTGACACTAGTGAGAGAAGGTCACTAAGAACAGAAATGGATTTGCACAGTATTTTTCAGATACAGCTCTCTGGATCAAGCACAATTTCCCCCAAGATCACACAGGAATACACACCAGACCTGGGACCTGTCTCTCCATATCTCAAACAAGACTCAGTTTGGAGCACTGTGTCCCATTTCCAAGTAGCTGACACACCCACAACTGGGTATTTGATCCTCACACACACACACACACACACACACACACACACACACACACACACACACACACACACGCACACACCCTCCCGGGAAAGGCCAGCATAGATTTACTAGCTGTACTCCTTCTGCCCAGACCATAAGGTAACCATGCTGCCACCAGTCAACTACTCTCAGATTTGTACAAGGGCATCCAATTATACTGACTAAAATCAATACTAATATCAATGGTAGAATATAACCACAGCAGCAAGGCTTTTCAGAGTGCCCACAGTGTCACTAAAATAAGCACAAGTACTCTCAAGATATTAAAAGTACTGTCTAAAAGACTAGCCACAATGAAATGTATAAAAATATTTAATAATAAATAGTAAAATAGAAAAAAATGAGACTACTAAATGGGGGTAATTCAATAAAGCTTACACTGAGCTAATATCCCTGCAAGCATAGTGGCAAGGCCCAAACATGGAGTTCGGAGGCTGAGCGATCCAGGAAACAAGGCTGGGGAAGTTCACGAGCCTCCCAGCACTGTTCAACCATAGAGGCGATCACATAATACAAATCACCTCATTTGCTGGTGAAAACCATGCAAATGAGGTGAATTTCCTATCCAAGAAGCATACAGGCATCTGTGTAGGGGCCGTCTATGCAACAGAAATGTATGTGGTTAGTAACCATGTACCAGACTGCAAAAAAAAAAAAAATGGGGCCGGAGCAACTAAAAGAAAAGCATGTATTATGTGCATTAGGCATGCCATTGGCTAAAACTATGGCCATTGGCATGAAAAAGTGTTGCAAAATGGGTAAATTTTATTTATTTTTTTTTGGCAGATATGGGCTGTTTAAGTGGAGCACAGCGGCACGCAAACATGCAATCTTGCAGAAAATAAAATACAAGTAATTAAAAGGCAATCTGAATGGTAAAAATAAATTTTACATTATACTGGCCAGCATGCAGACTCATAACAATGGTAAGTAAAAGTGGTTGCTAAGGACATAGGCTCTGGTGTAGTGGTGTAACTAGGGTATACATAATTAGGTGTATGTAAATGTGCTAAGTTTATTGAATAGCAAAATGGGACAATGTGTGTGCAGGCACCTAACCATGTAAGGGCTATAGCATGGTAGTGTAGGCAGAAGAGGCAGTTGACATGAAAATGGGGTGTGTCATGTTTTGAGTAAGCACACTGGAGCAAAGTGGCTTCTGTTTGCACTCAGCAAAGCACAGCCAAGCAAGTGGGTGTGTCTGAGGCTGCTTAGCTATGCTTACCTGGTTTGAGAAAAGCTAAGCATGCTCATGTACAGAGGAGGGTCAGAGCTGCTTAGAAGTGTTTATATTTGAGCAGCAGGTTTGCACAGCATGGAGTGGGGCTTAAAAACAGGAAATAAAAAAAAATGGAAACATCTTTACAAAAGGCAATCAACTATAAATGACTACTAATCCCTCTGGCACTCACATTGACCCATTCAAACTTGTCAGTACTGCAGATAGCAGGTAGAATGTATTCATAGTCAGCCAATCACACAGGGTGCATCTGCAGCACAAGTATGCAAACACTCTTCAATCTGATTTTTCCCACATACTCTGCACCATTGGAGTGCACACTTGGGAATTTTAACTGACAAAATGATAGGGACTGCTGCTGCTTTGCTACATCTCTATGTGCTATAGACTGAGGGCAGTGATGAGGATGATGATGACAACAAGCCCACACTGAGGAGAAGAAGAGTGTTCAAACCCAGGGTAACGTTTCAGGGCCTACATGAGCTGGAGATAGAGTCTTACTGGGTGGACAGGGACATACTTCAGCAACTCACCAAGCTGTGCCGGCCTCATCTCAGACCCAGAGCCAACAGAGGGGAACCCCATCCCAGTGGAAACAAAGGTATGTGTAGCCTTAAAAATACTAGCTACAGGTACATTCCAAAGACATACTGGGGACATCATGGGGTCTCACAGGCATCCACATCCGGGGTACTCTACCAGTTCCTGGGTGTAATCCTAAGACATGCCAGTGAGCACATTTATTTCCCCAGCACCCCTGAGGAGAGGACCAGCAATATGCATCTCTTCTACTATGTAGCACACTACTCAAAGGTACAGGGTGCCATAGACTGCACTCATGTCCACATCAAAGCACCACTAAATGAAGAGGGTAGAGTCTATATCAACCAAAAGAGGTATCACTCCATCAGCTGCCAGGTCGTGTGCAATGCCCAGGGCATTATCATCAATGTGTATGCTGGCAGCCCTGGCAGTTATCACAACTCCCATATCTGGCATGCCTCACAGCTGTACCAGGTATTTGCCAGGAGGGACATCCTGTACTGCCATCTAGTGGGGGATGCTGGCTATGCACTGGAACCATGGATGATGACACCCATCAGAAATGCACACACCCACTGAAGAATGCAATAATGAGGCACACGCACAAACTAGGAACATTGTAGAGCCTGTGTTTAGGCTGCTCAAGTCATGGTTTCGCTGCCTTAACATATCTGGTGGAGCCCTGTAGTACTCCCCTGCCACATGTGCACACATGTTCATAGTATGTGCTATGCTACACAAAATGATCCTGTGGAAACAGCTGTAGCAGGAACATCACAGGGAAGGGGCACATGGCTTGCCACAATTATCAAAGTCCCCACAGGCACAAAGGGACTCAGAGGAGGAACCCCCTGATCCTGTCCCTATAGGCAGACATAGGCATGCCCAGTATGCCCTGGGCTTGGCAAAGAGGCAATGCATAGCACATACACTGACACCTTATGGACCCTGGGATTGACACCTCTCTCTGATTTGCATACACAGTAAAAAGGATGCCACACACATCACAATACCTGTACCTTACCATGTATAGGCTATGTACTGCATGCATCTGACAGAGTCAGCCCTCAAGCACTGTCCTCACAACTGCCACAGGCACAATGTAAGTTATTCTTCTTAACAATAAATTAATGGAGTAGTACATTGTTGTAGCATACCTATGGTATCACTGCATGTATGCAAGGGAATGGGCTGGCCTAACAGGATAGCAGCAGACAACTGACAGCTGTGTGGGACAACAGGAAATGTCTGACAAAAACTGCTTTCCCTAGAATATGCAGTAGTCCTCTAGGTGCCAAAACTCACTGCAGTATTTGTGGGGGACTAACAAACTGGTGGGTCATAGGTCACATGCATGGATGTCAGTGTTGGAGTCCATACACACCTCTCAGCCTCTCACAGTAAGTCATCTGTACAAAACAATAAATAAATGTGTGGCACAGTCCCATAAATAGGGATAATGATGAAATATTCCTCTTACAAACTTACACACTAATATCACAGCAGGTCTTGCAGTTCCATTAAGTCTCTGAAGAGTAAGAAGTCTGAAACTCAAATGTCTGTCATTACTTTCTAACCTTTGATCTTTAGTGATATGCCAGTATTCTCCAAGACAAGCACAATACTATGCTAAATTGAACCAAAATGTAAAGCAAACATCTGGACAGTCTGTGCAAATGTGTACAGTTGAGAGATATGCCCCTCTCCCCACAACAAAACTGTGTTCCCATAGAAATGCAGTGACATTTATGTTTGTAGGGTAACAGCAGCAGAGCACACATTCCCAGGGAAGTCCCAATCGACTTGATAACTTGTTGCATGTCTACAATATGCAGGGGTCAATGAGCTATGCATATGCATGGTTAATACTGTCAGGAAGTAGGCAGCACTTAGTCTTGGCTGTTGCGGCTTAGTGGTCTAAGTACAGTAATGTGGTTGACAGGATAAATGTTTCAAGACTTTCTGTGCCAACTATTTTGCTTGTCAGCTACACCTATCTTAGAGGTTGTACACACAGTCCAGAAGTCAATATCTGTTATGGCAGGAAAGCTGGACAATTCAGAGACATGGGACCACACATATGGACAGTACACAGCTCAAAGTAACCTACATAGTGCCTAGTAGGACAGCAGGTTCTTGAAAGTCAGTGTACTGCCAGGCTATAAATGGCTGCCACCTTACTGTGTCAGTACTGACAACAACTCACTGGCCACCTTCCATACCCCTGAAATGACAAGCTGTCACAGAAGGGCCACAATTATGTCTGTTCTGCTTTTCATAACATTACATTTGTCAGCCAAACTATTTACAAAACATTAAAGGTTGATGTGAAAACATTAATGGCAGACAGTGGAGAAGCAGATGTCATACTCATAAGAAAAAGCAAGCTAATACCAAACTGATCTCTCAACTGTCTATGTTTGGTAGAGCAATATTAACACCCTGTCCCCATGTGTGGGTCTGTGTCTGACTGTCATATATAGGCCTGTCCAGATGTCAGTCTGTGACGGTTTGACAGCTAGGGCCAACATGTAGTCTTATAATAACATAGCAACACAAACTAAGGACCACAGTAGATGTAGGGGTGCAATGATGGACAACCTGCTAAACAGGTATACTCAGAAGTGTGAAGTCCATAACACTGTGTGTGTTGTTATGATGTCTACCCTGGTCACACCAGAAATAAAAATACATAACAGAAGCAACTGTGGACAAAGCTTGTGACTGGACTACAGTAGGACAAAAGGACACATATAAGGGGAAGGGGAATCACTGGCCAGACAAATGGAGAATGTGCACACCAGAACAAATTCTACAGTAACATAGGTTCCCTGCAGTGTATGGAGTCAGTAAACATCACCCACAACTACACATCACACACTCACATATGTGGAGGTTCTCAACAAAAACAATCCCAAACAAAGGATACCTCAGAGGGAAAAACACATGAGAACTCCACACACCTCCACACCACAGACCATGCATAGTCCACACACCAGTGTTTCGCAACCACTAAGGCCTTACCATAAACCCAACATATTACTCATAGGACAGTCTGTTGTGATATACATAGATGTACCTCTCACCAGGCTAGATAAGGGGAAAGTCACAGTTACTTGCTTGTCAGGAGCCAGAATCCACCATATCACACATACACTCAAGTCTCTCTACAACAGGTACTGTTATGACTCTGTCCTAGTCCATGTCAGTGTGAACAACTTCAGATGTACCTCCCTGGACTATAGGAAGACAGACATAATTGAGCTTGCTGAATATGTGTCCCATGCAGATATGTCCCTAGGCTTAAGAAGCATTCTATCATCACCCACAATGATGCCTCAGTACAAACAGAAAATGATTGACATTAACAACTGGCTTACTTACTGGTGTCATCCCTGGGAGATTCAGTGCCTGACAGCCTGGGAACATATGATCAACAGACCATGCTGCTTTGCTAGAGATGGCCTGCATCTGTTTCACTTAGTCTTCAGGCTTCTGGCAAAGGCCCTTGCCTCGCCCATTTTAGGGAAAGTCATGGGGTCGATAGTATCAACATAAAACTATCAATAAAACACAAATTAAAGGTCATGCCGCTAAATGCTAGGAGTCTAAAAATGAAACTGCACTCCTTGTAAGCATGCTTAAACCTGGAAGATGCTGACAAGTGTCCAGTCATAGAAACCTGGGGCAAAGCTGTGAAGAGCAACCCATCATTACCTGGTCACTCATTCTATCACACAGCCAGACATCAAAATGTGGCCAGCAAACCAAAGGAGGTGGAGTATAAGTATATATTAAACAGACACACACCTCCAGGCTGGTCACACAGTCTGATGCACATGGGACACTCCAGGTGCAGTTAACCATTGACAAGACTCCTATTCAAATTATATGTAGCTACAGGCCCACATATTTGACTAAACTAGATCTCTACAAATTTATCAAGATTCATCCCTTTACCATGATCTTGGCTGACTTGAATTACTCAACCATAGATTGGAAAAACTTCTCATGCCAGAACAGAAATGCACAGAGATTCCCCCATTTTATCAGTGCAAATGCCTTGGGACAGCTACTTGATACCCCCACAAAATGTTATACATATCTTTGATGTGGTAGTAACCAACATGATTAACCACTGCAGCACCCGTATGGTATCATCCTCCCTGTCAAGATCTGACAAAAAGAGAGGTCACTTTCGATATCACCATCTCCCCTAACCCCCCTCTAGCTATGGTAAAAAGACAACTTCTCCAAAGCTGATTACAACCACCTGAGGAAGGTATAAACAGCTGCACAGCCCCCGCCCCCACTGTAGGAACAGGCACCAATGTCCAAATGTACACCAAAGTACAATACAAGCATATATATAGAATTATGGAATCAGGAATAACTGACAGGACAGCATCATCCTCCACAAGAAAGAGTAAACCTGTTTGTTGGACATCTGCAATAAAGAAACTATATAACAAAAGGAAAAAAAATTGCTGTCCAGGACCAAGAAGAACCAGGTGCACAATTGGAAGGAATCTCTCCTTAGCCTGAACAAGCAAATAAGAGCATCAGTGAAATCCCCCAAAGACAACTTCAAGTCCAAATTGCTCACATCTAATAGAGACAGTCATAAGACCTGCGACACATATGTCTGCAGTCCCAAAGGAAGCTCCCAGATCTGTTCAGAACTGCTGGTCAAGGATACCACATACACAAATGCTGTAGATATAGGCAATCTACTGACTGACAGAGACAGCAGAAACTTCTCCCCTCAGTCCCCCCCTCATCAGTAAAGCAGGACATCCCCAGTACCTGCCCCCCACCCCTTATCTCTAAGGGAACAGGTCATTACTGCCCTTTCAAAGGCAAACAGACAGCCTCCATGGGACCCAATAACATCCCAGGTTGCCTCCTACATGAACTCTGGCATGAACTTGCAGCACCATTAGGCAACCTGGTCAACCAAAGCCTGAATACCGGTTTTGTCCAAGCTGAGTGGAGAACAGCCACTGTCATCCCCTGACACAAAGATGGAGCATCCACCAATCCAGGAAATTATAGACCTATCAGCCTGATCTGCAAGGCCATGCAATGGATTATCATAGACCTCATTAACAGGGACATTGGCAAACTCCAAATACTCGACCTCACACAGTTTGTTTTTTTCAAGGGAAGGTAGGTCTGTTAAATGTGGATCACTTCTTTGAGACAGTCACCAAACCCCTGGACGATGGAAAGATGATGCACACCACCCACCTTGACTTGGCCAAAGCCTTTGACACTATTCCCCACTTGGCCATAGTAGATAAACTCTCAACTAGGCATCAATTCATATATTCCCAGATGGGTAGCAAAATGGCTCATTGATAGAACACACCAAATCATAATAGGGGTAGTCAACTCAAGCAGTAGACCTGTAATGAGTGGTGTACCCCAGAGATCAGTCTTAGGGCCTCTGTTATACAGGATATACTTCTCTGAGGTGCAGGCCAAAACCACTAGCCTATGGCTGACCAGGTGTGCAGATGACTGC
Source organism: Protopterus annectens (assembly GCF_019279795.1). Classification (NCBI taxonomy): domain Eukaryota; kingdom Metazoa; phylum Chordata; order Ceratodontiformes; family Protopteridae; genus Protopterus; species Protopterus annectens. The sequence goes on from NC_056734.1 coordinate 847,114,312, forward strand.
AAGCTGGGAACAGTCATTAAGTCCCAAAGTGATGTGGACTTCCTCCAAGAGGGTCTCACCCAAACAAATGACTGGTGCCAGAAACATGGCCTCAAGCTGAATGCCAGAAAATGCATCATCATTACCTTTGAGGAGAGTGACATCCCCACATATTATCACATTAACAGCAACATCCTACATACACAATCAGTAGTGCCTGATTTGCCCACCCAGGTTGATAGCAACCTGACATCTGCCCACCATGTTGCTTCTGTTGTACGGAAAGCTGTCTACATGGCCCACCTCATACATATGGGTATGTCATCCCGGGAGAAAGAGGTCATAAGATCTATGTATTCTACCCTTATAAGGCTAATTATTGTGTACAATGTCCCCTTCAGCATGTATGTCACAAAGCACATGCAGCAGCTGGAGAGACCACAGAGGTTCCTCACCGGGAGAATCCAGGTACTCAAACACCTACACTACACAGATAGGCTAAAAGCACTGTCCCTCTACTCAATTCCATACAGACTCCTCAGAGGTGACCTCTGTCTGGCATAAAAAGCAATCCAGACCCAGCCATGATGGGACTGCTGCATATCTGGAAGTTAAGCTCCACTTGAGCAACCTGTAGGCACAACATCAACCTGGTCTGTGATATCAATAAGACTTGCTGGTATGACAGATATGTGTCCCACAGACTCCTCCATCTGTAGAATACACTACCTGTCCATGTCAAAGTACCTCAATATCCCTTTTGAAGTGCACCCTGGATAACTGCATGGGAAACAGAAAATACACTCCTGTGATTCCACCTGTGTCTCTGCTGGACAAGGGCTCTGGATGCTAGCATGTCTTAACATGGGCTACACGCTTGTCTGCTAGGTTTCTAAGGGCTTCAGGACCAATAGCCTAGTAACCTCCTATGAACCTATGAACCTATAAATAAATGTCTGTCAGCAGTTTACCACATTACTCTATACTGTTCTGCAACTGACAAACCAGAAAATCACAGTGCTAGATAGAATATGCCACACATATTATGGAAAACTCTGCTCAGTCCAATGTACTCTGTACCCACACCAGGATATGACTTTTCAGTTAATAAGGATAGCATAGAACCAGAAGATCCCTAGCCAGTATATCACTGAGGTGCTGGACTGTTTACACAGCTTCATCAGCCAATCGGCTATAGCAACACCTCTCAACTGGCCAGATTTTCACAGAATGTCTATATTTGGGGCTCATATTTTTGGACTGTTCTTTATAAAATTAGTATTTTTCTTGTAAATTACTGGAATTATCTGAGGATTTATGTCAATAAATAATGAGATACATTTCAGTTTTGGACTTCATATCCTTTAGAAAATGTATGTTAAAACAAACCCTGTTACTCTAGCAACTTTCTAAGTATATAAGAGCAATATTTTAAACTATGTTCCTATTTTTGGGACATTGTTCCCCCATTTTGGCAGGGTTTGTCTAGATTTCTTGCACTAAGAGGTTAAGAGGTATGGCTGTAGCATACAAAACCCTGGACTGGAGTACATCTATCTCTGGAATGGACCCCCACTCAGTTTAGAAGGTCATACTGGGCATGCTCCTACATTTACAGAATTGCAGCCCATGTCTAAACCCACATCAGACTATACAACTGTATTCTGCATATATGTCTTTGCATAAAGACAGCTATGTCCACCTTAACTGTCTCTCACCAACCCCATCACACATGATTACCCTCAGCTATCTGTAGGTGGCCCATATGTTATATATATGCATCTGTTGAGTGTGATACACATACATATATATGGGCAACATATAAAAATATTTCAGTCATACACAGGCATAGACATGGGGAAGATAGAGACAGACAGTGACAGAGAGAGAATGAGGGAGACAGAGAGAGAGAGAGAGAGAGTCATAGATAGAGAGAGAGAGAGACACCCTGAAAGGCAAAGAGTGATGTCCTGCTGCACACAGCTGCACACTATTTGTAACCAGTGGCACATACTAGCATGAAGGTGACCCCCATTTTGTACTAGTAGTGAGGTAGGGGTTGTAATCTCATATCACCTGCCTCTGTGTATGTGTGTGTGTGTGTGTGTTTTTTGTAGTTAAAGTATTTTGAGGCCTTTTCCTCCCAGTACACTTCCCATTTCCCTAATTTACAAGGCCCGCTAATGTCATTTACCTTAGAAGTACCTTTTGGTAGTCTTAAACCCTATAAGCTCTGCGGCATGTACAATTACTTTGTAGCCCTATAGTACAAATAACTAGATAGGTAGGGGTTCTAATCTCAGTACTAATAACTCTGTGTGTTTGTAGTTTAAAGTATTTTTAGGCCTTTCCCACCCAGTACACTTCCCATTGCCCTAATTCAGAAGGCCTGCTGATGTCATTCACCTTAGAAGTACCTTTGGACACCAGTCAGCCCTCTAAGCTTCATAGCGCATGTGAAAACTGTGTAGCACTATCATACAAATAACTAGATAGGTAGGAGTTTTAATCTCAATACTGCCAACTGTGATAATGTGCATTGCCTATAGCATTTTGAGGCCCGTTCCACCCAGTGCACTTCCAATTGCCCTACTTTACAAGGACTGCTGATGTCATTCATCTTAGAAGTGCCTTTGGAAACTTATCAGCCTATAAACTCTGTGGCACGTGCGATAACTGCATACCACTATAATACAAATAACTAGATAAGTAGGGGTTCTAATCTCAAAACTAGCAACTGTGATACTGTATGTGTGTGTGGGTGAGAACCATATACCGTGTGTGTGTGTGTGTGTGTGTGTGTGTGTGTGTGTGTGTGTGTTTGTGTGTGTGTATGTGTGTGTGTGTCTGTGTGTGTGTATGTATGTATGTGTGTGTTAGTTACACCATTTTGAGGCCCCTTCCAACCTGGTGCCCCCCCATTGCATTACTTTACAGGCCTTGTTCATGTCATCAACCTTAGATCCACTGTTGGACACTTTTTAGGCATGTAAGCTCCTTGATGCATGTGATAAGTGAGCAGCATTATAGTTCATACAAGTAGGTAGGTAGGAGTTGAATCTCAATACAGCCAACTATACTACTGTATATGTGTGTGTTTGTGTGTGATGCATATCCTCTGTGTGTGTGTTCGTTATACTGTTTTAAGGCATGTTGACCCCCTCCCCATGGCATTAGTTTAAAGACCCTGTTGATGTCATCCACCTTACATGTACCATGTTAAACTCTACAGGCCATACCAGTCATCTGTACAGATGTATGCATCATATCCAGATGTTTGCAACATATATGTGGTCCGTGTCTCCTAACAATGGGGTTTTATGACAAATCACTGGAAAATATGTGATAGTTGCCACAGTTAAAGACATGTAAGCTTTAGTTGTCATACTAGTCTGAAACATCATGCTGGTGCAAAGTCTGTTACCCTATCACTTGTCCAGGTTTGTAAGAGCAATATATGAGAACAGTTACTATTTTGCGTGGTTTATCCCACCACCCATGAAGGTATTCCTCAGATAAATTGGTGTAAGAGGTTCTGAGTTATATCCCTGGCATATAATCTCCATGGTGCATGCAATGTGTATGTAGCACTATAGTACATACAAGTAGTAAGGTAGAGGTTCTAAACTGACTATTGCCAATTGTGTGAGTGTATGTGTTTCTGTATGCATATCCCCTGTGGCTGTCTTACCTGTGTGTATGCAATGGTTATACCATTTTGTGTGTCTGTTCCACCATATTAACTCCTCCATTGCCAACCTAGTCATGGCCCCTACAGAAGTCATCCACCTTACAAGCACAGTTACACAGCACTGTGGTGCATACAATAGTCATGTCAGTTTGTATTGTACATAACTAGATAGGTAGGTCATCTAATAGGAAAAGTGTCAACTCTGCGTGCATGTGTGTTTCAATGCATGTCCCCATGCAGCAGTGTGTGTGTGTGTGTGTGTGTGTGTGTGTGTGTGTGTGTGTGTGTGTGTGTGTGTGTGTGTGTGTGTTTGTGTGTTTGTGTGTTTCAAATGGCTCGACCATGTTAATTGCCTATGAACCCACCACAGCCCCTGCAATTGCCATCAACTTGAATAGTAGTGGCAGACACTGCAACACTATAGTAGCTATGTGGTGTTTGTGTTATGTATACAGCAGTATCTTTTGTACAACTAGGCAGGTTCAGGTTCTGCTATCAGCAAGGGCAGGTCATTAGTATGTGTGTGTGTGTGTGTGTGTGTGTGTGTGTGTGTGTGTGTGTGTGTGTGTGTGTGTGTGTGTGTCAGAGGTAATTTCCACCTTTTGTCTGGATGCAGTCCCTTTACCTATATGGTGAACAACATGCAAGCAATTCCTGACCACTGCCACTAGTTGTTGCCTGAATGCAACATTGTTACCATCCTGAGATCCCAGGTTTGTCATCGCAGTCTGTGTGTTTCCAGGGTTGGTGCAGGTGTGGGAAATACTGGGGACATGTCCTTGGCGTATGGCATGCTGACACTGTTGTCTGCATTCAGCTTGAGGTCAAGACCTTGACACCATTCCATACCCACTGTATGGCCCATTCCAGTGTGTTAACAGCAGTTTGTGGCTCAATGACTGACTGCAACATACTTAAGAGTTGACACAGCCTTAGGCTGTACCTACGTATGTGGATGGTGGCAATTAATTAGTATTCATGCCTATATACATGTGGGTTATTGGGGCAGCAGGTAGTCACAGGGCCTTCACATGTCTACATATTGCACATACATAGGTGACACATATTGTGGTTGCCATCTTATCAAATGTGGACTGTGGGACACGACTTGTAGTAACATGGCAGTTGGCAGGGCAAACCATACCCACTGCAACTGCAATACAAAGGACGCCCTTTGGTTTGTGACTATGACACCTTATTTGTGTCACATTAACTTAGCTTTCACTATTTGTCAAAACATTAAGGAACTTCTGATGTGCAATAACTGCTTTATGCAATCAGTAGATAACTGTATGAAATGTCCTACACTCTCGGGACCTCTTTATTGTTTCAATTATCATCACAGGTCATACCTTGCCAAACACTGACTGCAACCTGCAGGGTGGTACAGATGGTGGCCATGCCTGTGACCTCTACATATGTCTGCAGATTGTCCTGATGTCTGACACGTATTTTCTTTCCATCTGTCATAACATTGTGGTTTTCTAGCAAACTGTTGTAAAAGCATGACAGACTAATATTGCGGATTAATGACAGATATTGTCATGTAACAACACATACCCTTTGGAAAGGACATTCAAATGCATGACTTGTTCTGGTATCTACTTTCCATGCATGTCACAGCAATATATGAAGGTTGTGCTCAGTGTTTGGTCTTTGCCCCAGTTTTCCATATGGCTTTAAACAGATGTCTTTCTGTAAGGGATTGAGAGGTATGCTGGTGGCCATAACACAGGTAGACTGCTCCAAAGAGGTGTACGTGCATACATACACACACACACACACACACACACACACACACACACACACACACACACACACACACACACACACACACACACACACACACTCCTGGGAAAGGCTGACACAGGTTTACTAGCTATGGACCCTTCTGCCCAGACTTAAAGTTAGTTCTGACTGCCACAATCCAGCTCTTTATCAGCTACTGTAATGCCCTTGCCAAAGGGTGATGAATCCTACTGTGTGATGTGCCTATTAGCACAATGGTAAGTGTAACCAAGACAAGGGCTATTGGAGTGGGCTATACAATGTCACTAAATACATATGCAAGTACTCTTAACAGCTTACTTAGTTCCATACAGACCAGACACAATGACAAGGTTTAACTATATTCAATAATAACTAATAAAGGAGCAAGATAATACGCAGCACAGTAACTACACAGTTCAAACTCACAGAGAATAATATAAGACAGCATTGCAGGACAGTCTGAAATAAATACCGCAGACTTCTAAAGTAACAGGTTCATAGGTTCATGGGATGATTCTAGGCTATTGGCACTGAGACCCTTATAAGCCTAGCCAAGAATTTCACCCATGTTCCATCAAAGTCAACACCTGTTTCCCCTGTCCAGCAGGGACACAGGTGGGATCCCAGGAGTGTATTTTGTGTTTCCTATCCAATCGTCCAGGTTCCTCTTAAAGAGGGCTAAAGAGGTTCTCTGCTTGGCATGGAGCGGAAGTCTATTCCACAGATGATGGAGTACTTGGGACACAAATCTATCTCGTCAAGTACTATTCATGTCACAGACCAGGTTATGGCCTTGCATGCAGGTTGCATGAGTGAAGTTTGTCTTACAGATATGCAGCAACTCCATCAAGGCTGGGTTGTAAATGGCCTCGTATGCCAGACACGGATCACCTATGATCAGTCTTTATGAGACTGAGTAGAGGGACAGGGCTTTTCATCTATTTGTACAGGATAGGTGATTGAGACCCTGGATTTTTCTGGTCAGGAACCTCTGTGGTCACTGCACTGCATGTGCTTGGCAAGGTATCTGCCAAAGGAGGCATTGTACTCGATAATGGGTCTGATAAGGGAGGAGTACCGTGATGTTATGACCTTCTTGTTCCTGGATGACATACCCTTATTTATGATGTGGGCCATGTAGAAAGCCATCTATACAATAGAAGCAACATGGTGATCAACTGTCAGGCTGCTATAAACCAGGGTGCCCAAGTCCCTCACAACTAATTGCAGTCTTAGTACATTGCTATTGCTGTCATAATTAGTTGGGATAACATTTTCCCCAAAGGGGATATTGATGCATTTCTTGGCATTCAGTTTGAGGCAATGCGTCTGGCACCAGTCATTAATTTGGTTAAGGGCCTCTTGGAGGATGTTCACATCACTAGGGTAATTTAAGACAGCGCCCAGCTTGCAGTCATCTGCAAACTTGGTCAGCCACAGACCACTGGTTTAGGCTTGCACCTCAGAAAAGTATATCCCAAATGGTAGAGGCCCCAAGAATAATCCTTGGGGTACACTGCTCATTATGGGTCTACTACTAGAGGTGGCTTCCCCTACTTTGACTGAGCAGCTTCTATCAGTGAGCCAGTTAGCTGCCCATCTGGTAACATACGGGTTGATGCCTAGCTGGGAAGGTTTATGTATTATGGCCAAGTGGGGAATAGTATCAAAGGCTTTGGCTAGGTCAAGGTAGGCAGTGTGCACTATCTTCCCCTCATCCATGGCTTTGGTGACTGTTTTGAAGAAGTTGACCAAGTTTAACTGGCCTGATCTCCCTTTGACTATACCAAATGGTGTGGGGTCAAGCATTTTGAGGTTGTCGATGTCCCTGTTTATAAGGTCCATGATAATGCATTCCATGACCTTGGAGATCAGGCTAGTTAGGCTGATGGGCCTATAATTGCGTGAGTCAGTGGATGCTTCACATTTGTGTAGAGGGATGACAGTGGCTGTCCTCCTTTCACCTGGGATGAAGCTGGTGCTCAGGTTTTGGTAGAATAGGGTATCTAACGGAGCTGAGAGCTCATGTCTTGAGTTCATGTAGGATACAGCCAGGGATGTTATCAGGTCCCTTGGAGACTTTATTTTTTTCCCTTTGAGAGGGCATTAAGTACCTGCTCCATGATGATGAGGGGAAGGGGGCAGATGCTGGGGATGTCCTGATTTATTGATGGGGGGGACAGGGAAATGAGGTTTTCACTGAACCTGTCTGCCAGCAGGTTGCCTATCGCTATGGTGTATGTGTATGTGCTGTTATTGACCAACAGTTCAGAGCAGATTTGGGTGTTGCCTCTGATATTGCAGACATATGTGAAGAAGGCCTTGTGATTGTCCTTGGTGGATGTCGGCAATTTGGACTCAAAGTTAGCCTTAGAGTAATTCACCAGTGACCTTATTTGGTTGTTCAGACAAAGGAGAGATTGCTTCCAACTTGGCACCTGTTCCTTCTTGGCCCTGGATAACAAATATTTCCTTCTGTTATAGAGTTTGTTTATTGCTGCTGTCCACCAGACAGGTTTATTCTTCCTTGAGGGAGATGAATTGGTCCTGACAGGTATTGTTGAGTCCATACAGCTATGTAGATGCTCATATAGTTTTTTGGTGTAGGCTTGGACATTATTGATAGTTTCAAATGAAGGCATGGTGGCTGTGAAGCTGCTTATACCTGCTCTGAGGAGACTGTAGTCAGCTTTGGAAAACTGTTTTCGTTTGACCCTGATGGGGCGGCAGGGGAGATGGTGACTTCAAAAGTGATCACTTTATGGTCAGATCTTACCGAGGAGGATGACACTGTAGGAGTGCTACTGTGGCTACTTATGTTGGTTAGGACCAGGTACAGGATATTTCCACCTATAGTAGGGGTGTTGACCAGCTGATCCAATGCATAGGCATTGACAAAGCTGCGGAATCTCTGTGCATTCATGTTTGGATAGTATAGGTCTTGCACTCCATGGTTGGGTAGTTAAAATCACCCAGGATCATGGTAGAGGGTCGAATCTTGATGGATTCAAGTAAGTCCAGATAGGTGGAGTGGGTGTCCTGAGTCATGGTTGGAGGTCTGCAGCTAGCTATGGTTTGAATAGGTGTTTTGTCAACAGTTAACTGCACTTGGAGTGTCTCCTGTGCATCATACCATATGACCAGCCTGCAGGTGTGCAAGTCTGTGACAAATATTGAAACTCTACCTCCTTTGGCTTTTTAGCCCCTCTGTTTGGGGTCTGAAAGTATGGTAGGATGAGTAACCTGGCAAGGTAAGGGTGTTCTCCACAGCTTTGAACTTCAAATGTTGCTTATTATGCTATGATGAACATTAAATTATTCTTGTTTATCTTTCAAGTGCTTTTTGAAACATCACTTTTAACATTTCTTTTCTAGTTCCAGAGTGCATTCCATATTTCCAACCACTCCTGATTTATTAAATCCCGTTCTGTATATTTAGTTAGCTCAGATCAATATGCCTATCATTATAGTATGTTCCTCTCATAATGCTTTATAGAAATGATGGTGATATATGCATTTATCAAATGTACTTGCCTAATTCCACAGACCAGCAGGTATGAACTCAGTATATTCTTCATCAGAATTTATCCTGTATCAAAGATCATTATACCTCAGGGAAAGTATAAAACTTTACTGCTGACGAAATAACTATTGAACCTTTGATTTGATGCCAGTTTCATTTTGTTTATCATATATGAATTGATAACTGAAGCTTACCTTTCATAGCTTTTAGTCGTAGAGATACACAATAACAGAAATGTAGTATGCCAAATACTAGTGCCTAACAAACATTTATGATCTTGCTGAATTCTATAATCTATATATAATTCTAAAATCTTCTACATTTTTATTAGATTAAAATGCCACACTTGTTTTATACAATATACAAATAGTTAAAAACTCTACCTCATTCACATTTAGGTAGTGGTAAACTAATGGAAGTGAGGAGCTGAGTTTAGCCGGGTTCCTATTACGTTGTTGAATGTTTAGATTGTCGAATGCCTAAACGTCAAGACCTAAACGTCAAACACTCAGAACTGCGACTGGCCAATTGTGCAAATTTTTTTCAGGGGAAAAAAATTCACTTGGCCGTCATCGGGGATTTGCCCTTTTCTACGATGTAGAACAATCTCTGAGTTGGTATATTTAGTTGGGGGTGTGGGGAGCACAGCCCCCATGTCAGGGGGTGTGGGGTGAAACCCCCCACTTGATTAGGGCTTTAAAGTATGTTTTTTTTTTTTGGTCAAGCAAATTTTTTCACGGGGAAATAATGTTTGTAATTGGCCAGTCGCAGTTTTGAGTGTTCAACATTTAAGTGTCAACATTTAGCTATTCAACAACCTAAGTGTTCGATGTTCTGATATAGACCCATTTAGACTACTCATCCTTAGAAGAGGAATGCAACAAGGCTTCAGTGATAGAATGCCATCTGTTGGTGGGCAGGCACTGGGTCCTGCATTGTCCTTAAGAGATGGAAATTAAACTGGAAAGCAGTGCAGATGTCCAGTAACTAAGCAGGGTCTGTAAAAGCCAACAGCAACTCTCCAGTATTGTAGTCTCTGCTACAACAATGTCCTGGCTAGTCAGTAGATGTCAGAGGAAGTAGGGTATATTGAAAACTTCATCAGTACTTTGGAAGGAGGATTCTGCATTAGGAACACATCACAATTTGGGAAGGAAACAGAAAAAATTAATCCACAAAAATGAAATAACAGTTAGGAGTAGGATATCACTGAGGTCAGAACTTATGCTGGTCTTTTCCAATTTCCTTATAAGTGACATTAAAGGACGAGAAACAAGGATTTGCTTGCTTGCTGATGAGTAGACATACTGACTTAAATTTTACAGGAAAAAGGAACATCCCACATTTAGTCTGAGTGTTGAAAAAGAAAACATAAATTTTCATGGAATTTGGCAGATTAAGCCAGTGCACTCATTCATCAGAACTTGTGTTTCTTCTTGTATCTACTAGTTAAACTGTTAGCTTGATTTATTCAGAGTTCTCTATGTAGAATCTATTTTACTGTTATATGTATATAGATAGATTAGATGGATAGATAGATAGGTAGATAGATAGATAGATAGATAGATAGATAGATAGATAGATAGATAGATAGATAGATAGATAGATAGATAGATAGATATAGGTGCAGTTCCTTTGGCTGAGTATTGCTTTTCTAGAGTGCAGGTTTTGTTACACAATTTATCAACTGCTGTTTTGATCATATCATGCTGTAAGTGAATCATATGCTGCTAACAATAGTATAGTAGTATATGTTTCACTTTGATTATGCTTGTGAAACCATGAACTTAATATATTTAAGTAAGAAGGTATAGGAATGAAGCAATCAATGTGGTGGGTATAGGGAAAGTTGCCACCAACATAAAATATATGTTAGTAGGTCCAGGATGATTTATCAGACAAGTGTGCGATTGCAAAGGATTCATAATTGAGCTTCTTTTGCAATCTCATGTAATGTTTTAGTAACATGTTTGTAGTGCTATTGCATTTGAATGATCCCACAGGGAAACTATTAAGCTCCCATTCTGTGACTGGATGATTAATGATAGTTTGTGTGTGTTTTTTTCTTATATGTGCCCTCACAGCTATTATGTAAAAAGTGTATTTGTTTTATTCAGATGCTGGTTTGTGTAATATAAATGTGTGGTGAAGGAGTGAATGCTGTTATGTGTGGTGCAGAACTAGTGCATGTTTGTGCAAGTGCGTGTGTGTGTGTGTGTGTGTGTGTGTGTGTATGTGTGTCTGTGTGTGTGTCTGTGTGCGCGTGTGTGTGGGTTTTAGGTGTTTGTGTGATTTGGTTATGCTCATGGTTTGCTGTGTCCTGTATATTCTTATGGACGTCCAAGGTTTTACTTATTATTTACTTAGTATCATCAGCAGAGGCATGCTTTTTCTTTTTTGTAATACCAGTAATGCCAGTACTGAGATACTAGTGTGCTTTCGTTTGTTGAATGTGTAACAGCCTCTATACCCCAAGCCAGTAATCAAGGATCCTCAGTCCTCACCATTGACACTGGTGAGAGAAGGTCACTAAGAACAGGAATGGATTTGTGCAGTATTTTTCAGATACAGCTCTCTGGATCAAGCACAATTTCCCCCAAGATCACACAGGGAATATACTCCAGACCGGGGACTGGACTCTGTCTCTCCATATCTCAAACAAGACTCATTTTGGAGCACTGTGTCCCATTTCCAAGTAGCAGACACACCCACAACTGGGTGTTTGATCGTCACACACACACACACACACACACACACACACACACACACACACACACACACACACACACACACACACACACACACACACACACACACACACACACACACACACACACACACACACACACACACACACACACACACACACACACACACACACACACACACACTCCCGGGGAAGGCCAGCATAGATATTCTAGCTGTACTCCTTCTGCCCAGACCATAAGGTAACCATGCTGCCACCAGTCAACTACTCTCAGACTTTTACAAGGGCATCCAATTATACTGACTGAAATCAATACTAATATCAATGGTAGAGTATAAGCAAAGCAGCAGGGATTTTCAGAGTGCCTACAGTGTCACTAAAATAAGCACAAGTACTCTCAAGATATTAAAAGTACTGTCTAAAAGACCAGCCACAATGAAGCGTATAAAAATATTTAATAATAAATAGTAAAATAGAAAAGAATGAGACTACTAAATGGGGGTAATTTAATAAAGCTTACACGGAGCTAATATCCCTGCAAGCATAGTGGCAAGGCCCAAACATGGAGTTCGGAGGCTGAGCGATCCAGGAGATAAGGCTGGGGGTGTTCACAAGCCTCCCAGCACTGTTCAACCATACAGGCAATCACATAATACAAATCACGTCATTTGCTGGTGAAAACCATGCAAATGAGGTGAATTTCCAATCCAGGAAGCATACAGGCATCCGTGTAGGGGCCGTGTCCGCAACAGAAATGTATGTGGTTAGTAACCATGTACCAGACTGCAAAAATAAAAACGGGGCAGTACCAACTAAAAGAAAAGCATGTATTATGTGCATTAGGCATGCCATTGGCCAAAACTATGGCCGTTGGCATGACAAAGTGTTGCAAAATGAGTATTTTTTTTTTTTTGGCAGATATGGGCTGTTTAAGTGGAGCGCAGCGGCACGCAAACATTCAATCTTGCAAAAAAGAAAATAAAAGTAGTTAAAGGGTAATCTGAATGGTAAAAATTAATTTTACATTATACTGGCCAGCGTGCAGACTCATAACAATGGTAGGTAACAGTGGTTGCTAAGGACATAGGCTCTGGTGTAGTGATGTAACTAGGGTATACATAATTAGGTGTATGTAAATGAGCTAAGTTTATTGAATAGCAAAATGGTACAATGTGTGTGCAGGTACCTAACCATGTAAGGGCTATAGCATGGTAGTGTAGGCAGAAGAGGTAGCTGACATGAAAATGGGATGTGTCATGTTTTGAGTAAGCACACTGGAGCAAAGTGGCTTCTGTTTGCACTCAGCTAAGCACAGCCAAGCAAGTGGGTGTATCTGAGGCTGCTTAGCTATGCTTAGCTGGTTTGAGTAAAGCTAAGCATGCTCACTTACAGAGGAGGGTTAGAGCTGCTTAGAAGTGTTTATATTTGAGCAGCAGATTTGTGCAGCATGGAGTGGGGCTTAAAAACATATGAAATAAAAAAGAAATGGAAACATCTTTACAAAAGGCAATCAACTATAAATGACTACTAACCCCACTGGCACTCACACTGACCCATTCAAACCCCTCAGTACTGCAGCTGGCAGGTAGAATGAATTCGTAGCCAGCCAATCACACAGGGTGCATCTGCAGCACAAGAATGCAAACACTCTTCAATCTGATTTTTCCCATATACTCTGCACCATTGGAGTACACGCTTGGGAATTTTAACTGACAAAATGATAGGGACTGCTGCTGCTTTGCTACATCTCTATGTGCTATAGACTGACGGCAGTGATGAGGATGATGATGACAACAAGCCCACACTGAGGAGAAGAAGAGTGTTCAAACCCAGGGTAACCTTTCAGGGCCTACATGAGCTGGAGATAGAGTCCTACTGGGTGGACAGGGACATACTTCAGCAACTCACCGAGCTGTGCCGGCCTCATCTCAGACCCAGAGCCAACAGAGGGGAGCCCATCCCAGTTGAAACAAAGGTATGTGCAGCCTCAAAAATACTAGCTGCAAGTACTTTCCAAAGACCTACTGGAGACATCATGGGATCTCACAGGCATCCGCATCCAGGGTACTCTACCAGTTCCTGGGTGCAATCCTAAGACATGCCAATGAGCACATTTATTTCCTCAGCACCTCTGAGGAGAGGACCAGCAATATGCATCTCTTCTACCATGTAGCACACTACCAGAGGTACAGGGTGCCATAGACTGCACTCATGTCCACATCAAAGCACCACCCAGTGAAGAGGGTAGAGTCTACATCAACCACAAGAGGTATCACTCCATCAGCTGCCAGGTCATGTGCAATGCCCATGGCATTATCATCAATGTGTATGCTGGCAGCCCTGGCAGTTATCACAACTCCCATATCTGGCATGCCTCACAGCTGTACCAGGCATTTGCCAGGAGGGGCATCCTGTACTGCCATCTAGTGGGGGATGCTGGCTATGCACTGGAACCATGGATGATGACACCCATCAGAAATGCACACACCCACTGAAGAATGCAATAATGAGGCACTCACACAAACTAGGAACATTGTAGAGCCTGTTTTTAGGCTGCTCAAGTCACAGTTCCGCTGCCTTAACATATCTGGTGGAGCCCTGCAGTACTCCCCTGCCACATGTGCACACATGTTCATAGTATGTGCCATGCTGCAAAAAATGATCCTGTGGAAACAGCTGTGGCAGGAACATCACAGGGAAGGGGCACATGGCTTGCCACAATTATCAAGGTCCCCACAGGCACAAAGGGACTCAGAGGAGGAACCCACTGATCCTGTCCCTGTAGGCAGACATAGGCATGCCCAGTATGCCCTGGGCATGGCAAAGAGGCAATGCATAGCACATACTCTGACACCCTATGGACCCTGGGACTGACACCTCTTTCTGATTTGCACACACAGTAAAAAGGATGCCACACACATTACACTACCTGCACCTTACCATCTATAGGCTATGTACTGCATGCATCTGACAGAGTCAGCCCTCAAGCACTGTCCTCACAACTGCCAAAGGCACAAGGTAAGTTACTCTTCTTAACAATAAATGAATGGAGTAGTACATTGTGGTAGCATACCTATGGTATCAATGCATGTATGCAAGGGAATGGGGTGGCCTAACGGGATAGCAGCAGACAACTGACAGCTGTGTTGGACAACAGGAAATGTCTGTGAAAAACTACCTTCCCTAGAATCTGCAGTAGTCCTCTACGTGACAAAACTCACTGCAGTATTTGTGGAGGACTAACAACCTGGCGGGTCATAGGTCACATGCATGGATGTCAGTGTTGGAGTCCATACACACCTCTCAGCCTCTCACAGTAAGTCAGCTGTACAAAGCAATAAATAAATGTGTGGCACAGTCCCATAAATAGGGATAATGATGAAATATTCCTCTTATAAACTTACACACTAATATCACAGCAGGTCTTGCAGTTCCATTAAGTCTCTGAAGAGTAAGAAGTCTGAAACTCAAATGTCTGTCATTACTTTCTAACCTTCGATCTTTAGTGATATGCCAGTATTCTCCAAGACAAGCACAATACTATGCTAAGTTGAACCAAAATGTAAAGCAAAACATCTAGACAGTCTGTGCAAATGTGTACAGTTGAGAGGTATGCCCCCCAAGAAAATCGTGTTCCCATAGAAATGCAGTGACATTTATGTTTGCAGGGTAACAGCAGCAGAACACACATTCCCAGGGAAGTCCCAATCAACTTGATAACTTGTTACATGTCTACAATATGCAGGGGTCAATGAGCTATGTATATGCATGGTTAATACTGTCAGGAAGTAGGCAGCACTTAGTCTTGGCTGTTGCGGCTTAGTGGTCTAAGTACAGTACTGTGGTTGACAGGGTAAATGTTTCAAGAGTTTCCGTGCCAACTATTTTGCATGTCAGCTACACCTATCTTAGGGGTTGCACACACACCCCAGAAGTCAATATCTGTTATGGCAGGAAAGCTGGACAATTCAGAGACATGGGAATATACATATGGACAGTACACAGCTCAAAGTAACCTACATAGTGCCTAGTAGGACAGCAGGTTCTTGAAAGTCAGTGTACTGCCAGGTTATAAATGGCTACCACCTTACTGTGTCAGTACTGACAAAAACTCACTGGCCACCATCCATACCCCTGGAATGACAAGCTGTCACAGAAGGGCCACAAGTATGCCTGTTCTGCTTGTCATAACATTACATTTGCAGCCAAACTATTTACAAAATAATAAAGGTTGATGTGAAAACATTAATGGCAGACAGTGGAGAAGCAGATGTCATACCCATAAGAAAAAGCAAGCTAATAATAAACCTGTCTCTTAACTGTCTATGTTTGGTAGAGCAATATTAACGCCCTGTCCCCATGTGTGGGTCTGTGTCTGACTGTCTTATATAGGCCTGTCCAGATGTCAGTCTGTGACGGTTTGACAGCTAGGGCCAACATGTAGCCTTATAATAACATAGCAACACAGACTGTCTAAGGACCACAGTAGATGTAGGGGTGCAATGATGGACAACCTGCTAAACAGGTACACTCAGAGGTGTGAAGTCCATAACACTGTGTGTGTTGTTATGATGTCTACCCTGGTCACACAAGAAATACAAATACATAACAGAAGCAACTGTGGACAAAGCTTGTGACTGGACTACAGAAGGACAAAAAGACACATATAAGGGGAAGGGGAACCACTGGCCAGACAAATGGAGAATGTGCACACCAAAACAAATTGTACAGTAACATAGGTTCCCTGCAGTGTATGGAGTCAGTAAACATCACCCACAAATACACATCACACACTCACATATGTGGAGGTTCTCAACAAAAACAATCCCATACAAAGGATACCTCAGAGGGATAAACACATGAGAACTCCACACACCTCCACACCACAGACCATGCAAAGTCCACACACCAGTGTCTCACAACCACTAAGGCCTTACCATAAACCCAACATATTACTCATAGGACAGTCTGTTGTGATATACATAGATGTACCTCTCACCAGGCTGGATAAGGGGAAAGTCACAGTTACTTGCTTGTCAGCAGCCAGAATCCACCATATCAAACATACACTCAAGTGTCTCTAAAACAGGTACTGTTATGACACTGTCCTAGTCCATGTCAGTGTGAACAACTTCAGACGTACCTCCCTGGACTATAGGAAGACAGACATAATTGAGCTTGATGAATATGTGTCCCATGCATGTATGTCCCTAGGCTTAAGTAGCATTCTATCATCACAGACAATGATGCCTCAGTACAAACGGAAAATGATTAACATTAACTGGCTTACTTACTGGTGTCATCCCTGGGGGATCCAGTGCCTGACAGCCTGGGAACATATGATCAACAGATCATGCTGCTTTGCTAAAGATGGCCTGCATCTGTTTCACTTAGTCTTCAGGCTTCTGGCAAAGGCCCTTGCCTCGCCCATAGTGCCCATTTTAGGGAAAGTCATGGGGTCGATACTATCAACATAAAACTATCAACAAAACACAAACTAAAGGTCATGCCGCAAAACGCTAGGAGTCTAAACATGAAACTGCACTCCTCGCAAGCATCTTATACCTGGAAGATGCTGACTAGTGTCCAGTCACAAAAACCTGGGTGAAAGCTGTGAAGAGCAACCCATGATTACCTGGTCACTCATTCTATCACACAGCCAGACATCAAAATTTGGCCAGCAAACCAAAGGAGGTGGAGTATAAGTATATATTAGACACACACCTCCAGGCTGGTCAAACAGTCTGATGCACATGGGACACTCCAGGTGCAGTAAACCATTGACAAGACCCCTATTCAAATTATATGTAGCTACAGGCCCACATATTTGACTCAACTGGATCTCTACAAAGTTATCAAGATTCATTCCTTCACCCTGATCTTGGTTGACTTGAATTACTCAACCATAGACTGAAAACACTTCTCATGCCAGAACAGAAATGCACAGAGATTCCCCCATTTTAGCAGTGCAAATGCCTTGGGACAGCTACTTGATACCCCCACAAAATATGATACATATCTTAGATGTGGTAGTAACCAACATGATTAACCACAGCAGCGCCCGTATTGTATCATCCTCCCTGCCAAGATCTGACAAAAAGAGAGGTCACTTTCAATATCACCATCTCCCCTAACCCCCTCTAGCTATGGTAAAAAGACAACTTCTCCAAAGCTGATTACAATCACCTGAGGAAGGTATAAACAGCTGCACAGCCCCCTCACCCACTGTAGGAACAGGCACCAATGTCCAAATGCACACCAAAGTACCATACAAGCATATATATAGAATTATGGAATCAGGAATAACTGACAGGACAGCATCATCCTCCACAAGAAAGAGTAAACCTGTTTTTTGGACATCTGCAATAAAGAAACTATATAACAAAAGGAAACAAGTTGCTGTCCAGGACCAAGAAGAAGCAGGTGCACAATTGGAAGGAATCTCTCCTTAGCCTGAACAAGCAAATAAGAGCATCAGTGAAATCCTCCAAAGACAACTTCAAGTCCAAATTGCTCACATCTAATAGAGACAGTCATAAGACCTGCGACACATATGTCTGCAGTCTCAAAGGAAGCTCCCAGATCTGCTCATAACTGCTGGTCAAGGATACCACATACACAAATGCTGTAGATATAGGCAATCTACTGACTGACAGAGACAGCAGAAACTTCTCCCCTCAGTCCCCCCCTCACCAGTAAAGCAGGACTTCCACAGTACCTGCCTACCACCCCTTTTCTCTAAGGGAACAGGTCATTACTGCCCTTTCAAAGGCAAAAAGACAGCCTCCATGGGACCCAATAACATCCCAGGGTGCCTCCTACATGAACTCAGGCATGAACTTGCAGCACCATTAGGCACCCTGGTCAACCAAAGCCTGAGTACCAGCTTTGTCCAAGCTGAGTGGAGAACAGCCACTGTCATCCCTTGACACAAAGATGGAGCATCCACCAATCCATGAAATTATAGACCTATCAGCCTAACTGGCCTGATCTGCAAGGCCATGCAATGGATTATCATAGACCTCATTAACAGGGACATTGGAAAACTCCAAATACTCAACCTCACACAGTTTGGCTTTTTAAAGAGAAGGTAGGTCTGTTAAATGTGGTTCACTTCTTTGAGACAGTCACCCAACCCATGGACGAGGGAAAGATGGTGCACACTGCCCATCTTGACTTGGCCAATGCCTTTGACACTATTCCCCACTTGGCCATAGTAGATAAACTCTGTCAACTAGGCATCAATCCATATATTCCCAGATGGCTAGCAAAATGGCTCATTGATAGAACACACCAAATCATAATAGGGGTACTCAACTTAAGCAGTAGGCCTGTAATGAGTGGTGTACCCCAGAGATCACTCTTAGGGCATCTGTTATACAGGATATACTTCTCTGAGGTGCAGGCCAAAACCACTAGCCTATGGCTGACCAAGTTTGCAGATGACTGCAAGCTGGGAACAGTCATCAATTCCCAAAGTGATGTGGACTTCCTCCAAGAGGGTCTCAACCAAACAAATGACTGATGCCAGAAACATGGCCTAAAGCTGAATGCCAGAAAATGCATCATCATCCCCTTTGAGGGGAGTGACATCCCCACATATTAGCACATTAACAGCAACATCCTACATACATAATCAGTAGTGAGTGATTTGCCCACCCAGGTTGATAGCAACCTGACATCTGCCCACCATGTTGCTTCTGTTGTACGGAATGCTGTCTACATGGCCCACCTCATAGGTATGGGTATGTCATCCCGGGACAAAGAGGTCATAAGATCTATGTATTCTACCCTTATAAGGCTAATTTTTGTGTACAATGTCCCCTTCAGCATGTATGTCACAAAGCACATGCAGCAGCTGGAGAGACCACAGAGGTTCCTCGCCAGGAGAATCAAGGTCCTCAAACATCTACACTACACAAATAGGCTAAAAGCACTGTCCCTCTACTCAGTTCCATACAGACTCCTCAGAGGTGACCTCTGTCTGGCATATAAAGCAATCCAGACCCAGCCATGATGGGACTGCTGCATATCTGGAAGTTAAGCTCCACTTGAGCAACCTGTAGGCACAACATCAACCTGATCTGTGATATCAATAAGACTTGCTGGCATGACAGATATGTGTCCCACAGAATCCTCCGTCTATGGAATACACTACCTGTCCATGTCAAAGTACCTCAATATCCCTTTTGAAGTGCACCCTGGATAACTGCATGGGAAACAGAAAATACACTTCTGTGATTCCACCTGTGTCTCTGCTGGACAAGGGCACTGGGCGCTAACATATCTTAACATGGGCTACACTCTTGTCTGCTAGGGTTCTAAGGGCTTCAGGACCAATAGCCTAGTAACCTTCTATGAACCTATGACCCTATAAACAAATGTCTGTCAGCAGTTTACCACATTACTTTATACTGCTCTGCAACTGACAGACCAGGAAATCACAGTGCTAGATAGAATATACCATACATATTATGGAAAACTGCTCAGTCCAATGCACTCTGTACCCACACCAGGATATGACTTTTCAGTTAATAAGGATAGCATACAACCAGAAGATCCCCAGCCAGTATATCACTGAGGTGCTGGACTGTTTACACAGGTTCATCAGCCAATCAGCTGTAGCAACACCTCTCAACTGGCCAGATTTTCACAGAATGTCTATATTTTTGGTTCATATTTTTGGACTGTTCTTTATAAAATTAGTATTTTTTCTGGTAAATCACTGGAATGATCTGAGGATTTATGTCAATAAATAATGAGATACATTTCAGTTTCGGACTTCATATCCTTTAGAAAATGTATGTTAAAACAAACCCTGTTACTCTAGCAACTTTCTAAGAATATAAGAGCAATATTTTAAACTATGTTCCTATTTTTGGGCCATTGTTCCCCCATTTTGGTAGGGTTTGTCTAGATTTCTTGCACTAAGAGGTTGGGGGTATGGCTGTAGCATACAAAACCCTGGACTGGAGTACAGCTATCTCTGGGATGAACACCCACTCAGCTTAGAAGGTCATACTGGGCATGCTCCTACACTTACAGAATTACAGCCCATGTCTAAATCCACATCAGACTATACAACTGTATTCTGCATATATGTCTTTGCATACAGACAGCTATGTACACCTTAACTGTCTCTCCCCCAACCCCATCACACATGATTACCCTCAGCTATCTGTAGGTGGCCCATATGTTATATATCTGCATCTGTTGAGTGCAATACATATACAAATATATGGGCAACATATAAAAATATTTCAGTCATACACAGGCATAGACATGGGGAAGATAGAGACAGACAGTGACAGAGAATGAAGGAGACACACAGAGAGCGAGAGAGAGAGAGAGAGAGAGAGAGAGAGTCATCGATAGAGAGAGAGAGAGAGACACACTGAAAGGCAAAGAGTGATGTCCTGTTGCGCACAACTGCACACTATTTTTAACCAGTGGCATGTACTAGCATGAAGGTGATCCCCATTGTGTACTAGTAGTGAGGTAGGCGTTGTAATCTCATATCACCTGCCTCTGTGTGTGTGTGTGTGTGTGTGTGTGTGTGTGTGTGTGTGTGTGTGTGTGTGTGTGTGTGTGTGTGTGTGTGTGTGTGTTTGTAGTTAAAGTATTTTGAGGCCTTTTCCTCCCAGTACACTTCCCATTTCCCTAATTTACAAGGCCCCCTCATGTCAAAAAAAAACAAAAAAACTTTTGCACATCTATGTATTATCGTTATTTTTCTCTGCACTGTATTGCTTTATTATGCTTGCTCATTATGCACATTTTATGTAAATGTATTTCCTGACTGTGTGAATCTTACTCTTGTATTATACCATTAACTTTATGTAACCATGTTTCATTGTATTGCTTGTGGAGCTTTTCTCCCCGAGCCTCCACTGAAAATGGACACTTCTTGGCCCAGTGGACTTCTCCAGTAATCAAACTGAAAAAAATAAATAAATAAATAAATAAATAATAAATTTACCTTAGAAGTACCTTTGGACAGTCTTAAACTCTATAAGCTCTGTGGCATGTATAATAACTTTGTAGCCCTATAGTGCAAATAACTAGATAGGTAGGGGTTCTAATCTCAGTACTAATAACTCTGTGTGTTTGTAGGTTTAAGTATTTTGAGGCCTTTCCCACCCAGTACACTTCCCATTGACCTACTTTACAAGGCCTGGTGATGTCATTCACCTTAGAAGTACCTTTGGACACCAGTCAGCCCTCTAAGCTTCATAGCACATGAGAAAACTGTGTAGCACTATCATACAAATAACCAGATAGGTAAGAGTTTTAATCTCAATACTGCCAACTGTGATAATGTGTATTGCCTATACCATTTTGAGGTCTGTTCCACCCAGTGCACTTCCCATTGTCCTACTTTACAAGGCCTGCTAATGTCATTTACCTTAGAAGTACCTTTGGACACTTAGCCTATAAACTTCATGGCATGTGTGATAACTGCATACCACTATAATACAAATAACTAGATAAGTAGGGGTTCTAATCTCAAAACTAGCAACTGTGATACTGTATGTGTGTGTGGATGAGAACCATATACCGTGTGTGTGTGTGTGTGTGTGTGTGTGTGTGTGTGTGTGTGTGTGTGTATGTGTGTGTTAGTTACACCATTTTGAGGCCCCTTTCACCCTGGTGCTCCCCATTGCATTACTTTACAGGCCTTGTTCATGTCATCAACCTTAGATCCACTGCTGGACACTTTCTAGGCATGTAAGCTCCATGATGCATGTGATAAGTGAGCAGCACTATAGTTCATACAAGTCGGTAGGTAGGAGTTTGAATCTCAATACAGCCAACTATACTACTGTATATATGTGTGTTTGTGTGTGAAGCATATCCCCTGTGTGTGTGTTGGTTTTACTGTTTTAAGGCATGTTGATCCCCTCCCCATGGTATTACTTTAAAGACCCTGTTGATGTCATCCACCTTACATGCACCATGTTAAACTCTACAGGCCATACCAGTCATCTATACAGATGTATGCATCATATCCAGATGTTTGCAACATATATGTGGTCCGTGTCTCCTAACAATGGGGTTTTATGACAAATCACTGGCGAATATGTGATAGTTGCCACAGTTAAAGACATGTCAGCTTTAGATGTCATACTAGTCTGAAATGTCATGCTGGTGCAAAGTCTGTTACCCTATCACTTGTCCAGGTTTGTAAGAGCAATATATGAGAACAGTTACTATTTTTGGTGGTTTATCCCACCACCCATGAAGGTATTCCTCAGATAAATTGGTGTAAGAGATTCTGAGTTATGTCTCTGGCATATAATCTCCATGGTGCATGCAATGTGTATGTAGCACTATAGTACATACAAGTAGATAGGTAGAGGTTCTAAACTGACTATTGCCAATTGTGTGAGTGTATCTGTTTCTGTATGCATATCCCATGTGGCTGTCTTACCTGTGTGTATGCAATGGTTATACCATTTTGTGTGTCTGCTCCATTATATTAACTCCCCATTGCCAACCTAGCCACGGCCCCTACAGATGTCATCCACCTTACAAGCACAGTTACACAAAAAGGCACTGTAGTGCATACAATAGTCATGTCAATCTGTATTGTACATAGCTAGATAGGTAGGTCATGTAATAGGAAAAGTGTCAACTCTGTGGCATGTGTGTTTCAATGTATGTCCCCATGCAACAGTGTGTGTGTCTGTGTGTGTGTGTGTGTGTGTGTGTGTGTGTGTGTGTGTGTGTGTGTGTGTGTGTGTGTGTGTGTGTGTGTGTGCATACATCTCTTTGGAGCAGTCTACTTGTGTTATGGCCACCAGCATACCTCTCAATCTTTTACAGAAAGACATCTGTTTAAAACTATAGGGAAAACTGGGGCAAAGACCAAACACTGAGCACAACCTTCACATATTGCTGTGATACACATGGAAAGTAGATACCAGAACAGTTCATGCATTTGAATGTACTTTCCAAAGGGTATGTGTTGTTACATGACAATATCTGTCATTAATCTGCAATGTTAGTCTGTCATGCTTTTACAACAGTTTGCCAGAAAACCATAATGTTATGACAGATGGAAAGAAAATATGTGTCAGAAATCAGGACAATCTGCAGACGTATGTAGAGGTCACAGGCATGGCCACCATCTGTACCACCATGCAGGTTGCAGTCAGTGTTTGGCAAGGTATGACCTGTGATGACAATTGAAACAATAAAGAGGTCCAGAGAGTGTAGGACAACATTTCATACAGTTATCTACTGATTGCATAAAGCAGTTATTGCACATCAGAAGTACCTTAATGTTATGACAAATAGTGAAAGCTAAGTTAATGTGACAAAAAGAAGGTGTCATAGTCACAAACCAAAGGGTGTCCTTTGTGTTGCAGTTGCAGTGGGTATGGTATGTCCTGCCAACTGCCATGTTACTACAAGTCGTGTCCCACAGTCCACATTTGATTAGATGGCAACCACAATATGTGTCACCTATGTGTGTGCAATATGTAGACATGTGAAGGCCCTGTGACTACCTGCTGCCCCAATAACCCACATGTATATAGGCATGAATACTAATTGCCACCACCAACATACGTAGGTACAGCCTAAGGCTGTGTCAACTCTAAGTATGTTGCAGTCAGTCATTGAGCCACAAACTGCTGTTAACACACTGGAATGGGCCATACAGTGGGTTTAGAATGGTGTCAAGGTCTTGACCTCAAGTTGAATACAGACAACAGTGTCAGCATGCCATATGGCAAGGACATGTCCCCAGTATTTCCCACATCAGCACCAACCCTGGAAACACACAGACTGCGATGCCAAACCTGTGTTCTCAGGATGGTAACAATGTTGCATTCAGGCAACAAGTCATGGCAGTGATCAGGAATTGCTTGTATGTGGTTCACCATATAGGTAAAGGGACTGCATCCAGACAAAAGGTGGAAATTACCTCTGAATAGTCCTCAGTCAGTACAACATATTAGCAGCATGGCCTGTCTGCTATGCACCCATGCAGACATCTGCAGAATCTGTAAAGGCTATGTTAACACTCACAAAGGTCAGACATGGCCCTCAACACCTGTTCCATACAAACAGCCTGCAATCAGTACCGGCACATTGGTTAACATTCAGATTGTCCACAGGTGTCAAGCCAAGATGGCAAGGTTGTGTTCAGCCCTTCAACAGCTGCACCATGTATGAGAGTATAACTCTGTGCACATTACAGACACGAGAGGTCTGACACACATATGCGATAGCAGAAACACATGCTGGAGAGTCAGATCTGGCTACCAGAGGCTGCCCTGTGTCAGGACTACACTCCCCAAACATGTCAAACACAGTACTATGCATTCCCTCATCAACTGCATCAAGGTTGAGTGGATGGAAAAAATAACATCTGTCCCTGGGGTTCAACGTGTGTCCAGCAATGGCAGGGACCACAGGTGCTGATTGATGATTCTGTTGGGGATAAAGTAATGGCTAGGCTTGTGAGTGACCCAGGGTCAGTACTCTAGTATACTCCTCTGTATCTATGAACCTGTGGTTGTTCAGAATACCCAGGTAACATGTATGAAGGCTAGCTGGCTGTGTCAAGGGGTATACATGTCTGTCTGCCCCCATTGTCCCTCACACGCTGTTGCCCGCATATGCACCTCGGTAAACATGTACATATACAGCCATACTTTGGTGATGAAAAGGTGACTGTGTTTCCACTGCATCATACTCCGCTTCGGTAATGTCAGCAGCTCCACTGGCTATACACAGACACCTGGAAAAGAAACAGAATAAGGTATGTGAGAACAGTCAGTCAGCAGTACTAACAGCAATAACGCATCATGGCAGAAAGGTACATGCACTTCAATGTGTACCCATGACAATTGTCAGCAGACATCATCTTACACAGCATAACATTACTACACTGTCCTATATTCACCCTGTGCATCAGCCACATATTAGCATGCCCCTGTATCAATGGTATGGATAACAGGGATGTGGCACAGTTATTATCACATGCAGAGGGTGTGGTGTGGGGCTGTCAAAGGCCTAGGATGGGCCATACAGTTGACATCATATGACTGTGTGTGTCTGGAGGGGTGGTGCTCACCTGGGCCATGGAGAGGAGCTGTGTGTGTCTGGTGGTGACCTGCCTGTAATAGTGATGTGTGAGTGCGTGTATGCACACAGTCAAGGCATGTGCTAGCCCTACACAGGGGTATGTTGGACAGCCATGGACTGTAGATGGCAGGATGTACAGTTCACCATCTCCAGCCTTGGACATGGGAACTGGTTCTGCCAGGAGTGTCAATGGCACCACCAGGCCCAAGGCCAGATGCGGTACTATTCCCTGACAGTGACTGCTGTCTGTGGGATCTATGTTCCTGATGGGACTGGCCAGGACCACGTGCCCATGGTCTGTTACACTGTGGTGTGGACAGCACCCTCCCTTTGGTAGTGCTAGTGGTACTGCCACTACAGGAGTGTGAAATTGCATGGCCACATGGGCTCTTAGCTGATGTTGTTGCTGACCTACATCCATGAGTCTGACACCCTACTCCCACCACATGCTCAAGCACAGACATTGCACTGTTGAGGACTGGCAATTTCTCACCCCACTGTCTAGCCACAAGATCAAGAAAATGATGTACAGCATCACCAGTGATGTGGAGGTCATCACGCATGGCATGAAGTGCTGCATCCATGTCCCTGAGCATCTGTCTGGTGTACCATTCAGAACATGCTTGTGCCTCCATGATGGACAGAAACATACCTCGGGTGACACCTGCTGTGAAATCTCTGACAGGGGCTGGATGGGTAGCAGTCGTCCTTCAAGCACCTCTGTCAATCTGACTGTGTAGGACCTTTCCAGGTCTCTGGCTATGGCTACTGTCAACAGTCAGAGATGCCATAGTTGCCACATTACCCTGTTTGATGCCATAACCCTCTGACTGTTCAGTATCTGTAGCTGCTGGGGACAGGGTATGTATGGGCATGCTGATTGTGTGCGGGGGCATTGGGGTGGAAGTGGTATGTCAACCAATGGTACAGAGTCAGCCACCAACAACCCCACCTGTGCCTCACTATGACCACCATCATCATCATCATAGACACCAACCCCTATGTTCACCTTTGAGCGGAAGACAACATAGGTAAGTTACTTCCTGCACTATAATATTTGCTCATCCACACACACACATACACACACACACACACACACACACACACACACACACACACACACACACACACACACACACACACACACACACGCACGCATGCACACATGCACACATACACACACACACACACACACACACACACACACACACACACACAGGTGAAGTAGCACAAAGGCATTATACAGACCACATTTTCTGAATGATAACATGCACGACACACAATCACACACACACACACACACACACACACACACACACACACATACACACACACACAGGTGAAGTAGCACAAAGGCATTATACAGACCACATTTTCTGAATGATAACATGCACAACACACAATCAGACCACAACAGACACACTCTGCACAGGCCCTCAACAACATGCAGTGCAGCTACATCCAGTTAATGTTGCTACTACTATACACCTGTGAAATACATGAGGAGTGGGAGTATGGGATGCACCTCCACCTAACACACAGTGCACTCATGTACACAATCCTACTTTACACCTGTATAGCACAGTGGCTGCATCTATACAAATGTATGTGCCAATATGTTACAGCACCGCAAATAGACTCCTGTGATGACCAGTGTGATGCACTACAATTAACCCCACCACAAATGAACATGCACATATTGTGTGAATAGAAAAATGGCTGCCCTTAACATGCCTAGGGTATTGGTGAGCCACAACAAGACAGTTCCATACTCACAGGCTTCAGGTAGCTGTTCCCCAGCCACAACAGAGGGACCTATGTAGCTGTGGGGGAGAGGTATTGTCAGCAGACACACATGTGACATTGGTATAGGATAAGACGTGCATTTCTGAACATGTACACTACAAGCTGTGATACTACCCAGTTTGCTGACATTCACAATAGGTGTGCACTTGTGTGCATTACAAAACCCCACCCACAAATGCAGTTTGACCTGACATATGCATCTAAGTATGCAAAGGTTGTCACTATGAATGCTACAGTATTGAAGTGATGTCCACTGGGGCCTTACCTGGATGTTCCTTGGCTGTTGACTCTGTGCCACCCACCTTCTTCACATATGTTGTAATTGATTCCTGGGATGCGGTGGCTGCACCAAGGTTTGCAAGGAACTCATCTGTGGCTGTAAGTGGTTCTTGCATAGCAGACCCTCCACTTGTGCCAGCATGTTGCCTGTCCACAGCTGCAGCCCGTTGCCATGCATTGTGGATGAGGTCAGTGGCATGGTGTTGGATCTATTCATAGGTATGGTCACAGTGGCCCACACTGTTCATAGTCACTACCAGTTCCACCCACAGGACAGTGTGTTCCTGCAGGTTTTGCCAGCTCCTTCCCAAGTACCCTGTGATGGAGTCTGAGTGCATCTATGATTGCCACAGTATCGGCTACTGAGAAGGCCGGTTGCCATCTGCAGTACATACCACCTGAAAGACATGAACAGGGGAAATACATCACAGGATCACATACATTGGCCACCATTACGTACAGACCCTGTACATCCACTTTTGCTAGCACTATCCACCACTAACACCCACATTATACCCCTGCCATCTATCAGCACAGTATGTGTGTGGGTATTGTCAACATGCTGGCGTTACAGCATATGTTGCCCTCCTGATCCTAATGTTTCATGTCCCCCCCCATGAAGACCATTAATGTGCATAATCCTCCATTCATCATTCACATCAGACAGCACATGCAGCAGCTGGGGACATCACAGAAATTCCCCACCAGGGAATACCAGCCCATCAAACATCTACCATACACCTATAGGCTATAAGGCCAACCCAAAGTGTCATACATACTCCTCAGGAATGACCTCACTCTGGAATGCCAGGCAATCACAGACTCCACATTGTATAGACTGCTGCACAAGTGTAAGTCATGCTCCACTCTGTTAACAGACACACACACACACACACACACACACACACACACACACACACACACACACACACACAAAAACAAAATCTCCACCTGATGAGTGACATGGACTGGCCTTGTTGGCAGCTTGGATATGTGTCCCACACAATCACCCTGCAGCGGAATGCGAACCCTGTCCACTTCATGCAGGGTAGCTAACTACACCTTTGCAGGCTTAATCTGGTCAACTGGATGCTTAACAGCACATACATCCTTGGGATACCACCTGTGTCCCTGTTGAATGGGGACATCAGCTGCTGCCTTGCATACACATGGGCTAACATGTGGCCTAGGGATATGGCTGCTCAGGGCCCATAGACTAGTAATCTTGTATGATACCAGGAATACCAGAAATGGCCTGACTGCTGTGACAGACTGTGTTTTTATGTGTCCACACACATCACTGCCATCGACTGCTGGGTGTCCTTTATTGGCAGTGTTACAGTACCATGTCATCCAGCCTAAGTCCCACAAATAGGTGAGTACTACTACAGATGCATGTGGATATTCCTGGAACATCGGAGCTACAGAGTAACTGAGAGCAGTGCATATGTGTTGCAGGGTGACCTCCTCATAGGTGTCTGACATCTGCAGTACCCAGATGTTTGCAGAATGTGTAGATGTGCCTGATATATGTAGACTCCCCCCACCAGACAAATGTATTTCTGGAAACCAGTTGAACAATATGTGATGGTTGTCCACATAGTTTGGGTAATATGTCTGTGACAGGCAAGACCCCTGGGGACACAGTATTGGTACCTGAATATCTGGTACTTTGTCCATTCCCTTACACTGTATGCTCAGTATGTATGCACTGCTGCTGAGCCAGAGCCAGCATCCACCTACTACTAGTATGTATAACCTGCTGTCCTGTGGCAGGGGCTCACCAGGTGTGCTAGCCATAGGTGTCAAGCAATCAGATACAGGTGTGGAGCACACACTCTCTAGCCAGAGTATGTCAGGAATGGTCAGGGAGATCTGGACAATCTGTGAAATAATCCTGTATGACATTGGCAGGCTAAGAGGGGCTCAATGATGGTACATGATATGACATGCCAGCTGTATCCACCAGCATGTATTGTCAGTGTGGCGTCCCTGCACTGACCCAGTAATCAAGGAACCTCAATCCTCACCACTACCACCAGTGAGGGACGTACACAATGGGAGGATGAAAAGAACATGCACAGTAAAGTACAATTACCCTTCAGAGCACACAGAGATCACAGTCAGTCTGGGGCTGGATTCTCCCTTTCTCTCTCTATATATACACAGCAAGACTCCCCAGTGGCAGAGCTAGATGGTTAACATCTCAGCAGAGCGGTCAAACCAAAACATCCGTCACCCTCTCTGTCCAAGCATTGCTTCAGGTCCCTGCCCAAGTAGCTGACACACACACTTTGAGATTGAATTTATGATTCACACACACACACATACACACACACACACACACACACACACACACACACACACACACACACACACACACACACACACTCCTGGGAAAGGCTGGCACAGGTTTACTAGCTATGGCCCCTTCTGCCCAGACTTAAAGTTAGTTCTGACTGCCACAAGCCAGCTCTTTATCAGCTACTGTAAGGCCCTTACCAAAGGGTGATGAATCCTACTGTGTGATGTGCCAATTAGCACAATGGTAAGTATAACCAAGACCAGGGCTATTGGAGTGGGCTATACAGTGTCACTAAATACATATTCAAGTACTCTAACAGCTTACTTAGTTCTATACAGATCAGACACAATAGCAAGGTATAACTATATTCAATAATAACCAATAAAGGAGCAAGATAATAATGAATACAGTAACTACACAGTTCAAACTCACAGGGAATAATTTAAGACAGCATTGCAGGACAGTCTGAAATAAATACCGCAAACATCTAAAGTAACAGGTTCATAGGTTCATGGGATGATACTAGGCTACTGGCACAGAGGCCCTTATAAGCCTAGGCAAGAATTTCACCCATGTTCCTTCATAGTCATCACCTGTTTCCCCTGTCCAGCAGGGACACAGGTGGGACCCCAGAGGTGTATTTTCTGTTTCCCATCCAGTCGTCCTGGTTCCTCTTAAACAGGGCTAAAGAGGTTTTCTGCTTGGCATGGAGCAGGAGTCTATTCCACAGATGGTGGAGTATTTGGGACACAAATCTATCTCATCAAGTACTATTCATGTCACAGACCAGGTTAAGGCCTTGCATGCAGGTTGCATGAGTGAAGTTTATCTTACAGATAATGCAGCAACTCCATCAAGGTTGGGTTGTAAATGGCCTTGTATGCCAGACACAGATCACCTATGATCAGTCTTTATGGGACTGAGTAGAGGGACAGGGCTTTTCATCTATTTGTATAGGATAGGTGTTTGAGACCCTGGATTTTTCTGGTCAGGAACCTCTGTGGTCTCTGCACTGCATGTGCTTGGCAAGGTATCTGCCAAAGGAGGCATTGTACTCGATAATGGGTCTGATAAGGGAGGAGTACCATGATGTTATGACCTTCTTGTTCCTGGATGACATACCCTTATTTATGATGTGGGCCATGTAGAAAGCCATCTATAGAATAGAAGCAACATGGTGATCAACTGTCAGGCTGCTATCAACCTGGGTGCCCAAGTCCCTCACAACTAATTGCATCCTTAGTACATTGCTATTACTGTCGTAATTAATGGGGATGACATTTTCCCAAGGGGATAATGATGCATTTCTTGGCATTCAGTTTGAGGCAATGCTTCTGGCACCAGTCATTAATTTGGGTAAGGGCCTCTTGGAGGATGTTCATATCACTAGGGTAATTTAAGACAGCTCCCAGCTTGCAGTCATCAGCAAACTTGGTCAGCCACAGACCATTGGTTTAGGCTTGCACCTCAGAAAAGTATATCCCAAACAGTAGAGGCCCCAAGACCAATCCTTGGGGTACACTGCTCATTATGCGTCTACTACTAGAGGTGGCTTCCCCTACTTTGAGCGGCTTCTATCAGTGAACCAGTTAGCTACCCATCTGGCAACATACGGGTTGATGCCTAGCTGGGAGGGTTTATGTATTATGGCCAAGTGGGGAATAGTGTCAGAGGCTTTGGCTAGGTCCAGGTAGGCAGTGTGCACCATCTTCCCCTCGTCCATGGCTTTAGTGACTGTTTCAAAGAAGTTGACCAAGTTTAACTGGCCTGATCTCACTTTGACAATACCAAATGGTGTGGGATCAAGCGTTTGGAGGTTGCCGATGTCCCTGTTTATAAGGTCCATGATAATGCATTCCATGACCTTGCAGATCAGGCTAGTTAGCTATAATTGCGTGGGTCAGTGGATGCTTCACCTTTGTGTAGAGGGATGACAGTGGCTGTCCTCCATTCACCTGGAATGAAGCTGGTGCTCAGGTTTTGGTAGAATAGGATATCTAACGGAGCTGAGCGTTCATGTCTGAGTTCATGTAGGATACAGCCAGGGATGTTATCAGGTTCCTTGGAGACTTTATTTTTTTCCCTTTGAGAGGGCATTAAGTACCTGCTCCATGATGATGAGGGGAAGGGGGCAGATGCTGGGGATGTCCTGATTTACTGATGGGGGGGGACAGGGAAATGAGGTTTTCACTGAACCTGTCTACCAGAAGGTTGCCTATCTCTATGGTGTATGTGCATGTGGTGTTACTGACCAACAGTTCAGAGCAGATTTGGGTGTTGCCTGTGATATTGCAGACATATGTGAAGAAGGCCTTGTGATTGTCCTTGGTGGATGTGGGCAATTTGGACTCAAAGTTAGCCTTAGAGTAATTCACCAGTGACCTTATTTGGTTGTTCAGTCAAAGGAGAGATTGCTTCCAACTTGACACCTGTTCCTTTTTGGCCCTGGATAACAAATATTCCCTTCTATTATAGAGTTTGTTTATTGCTGCTGTCCACCAGACAGGTTTACTCTTCCTTGAGGGAGATGAATTGGTCCTGACAGGTTTTGTTGAGTCCATACAGCTATGTAGATGCTCATATAGTTTTTGGGTGTAGGCTTGGACATTATTGATAGTTTCAAATGAAGGCATGTTGGCTGTGAAGCTGCTTATACCTGCTCTGAGGAGACTGTAGTCAGCTTTGGAAAAGTGTTTTCGTTTGACCCTGATGGGGGGGCAGGGGAGATGGTGACTTCAAAAGTGATCGCTTTATGGTCAGATCTTACCAAGGAGGATGACACTGTAGGAGTGCTACTGTGGCTACTTATGTTGGTTAGGACCATGTACAGGATATTTCCACCTGTAGTAGGGGTGTTGACCAGCTGATCCAATGCATAGGCATTGACAAAGCCGTGGAATCTCTGTGCATTCATGCTTGGATAGAATAGGTCTTGCACTCTATGGTCGGGTAGTTAAAGTTACCCAGGATCACAGTAGAGGGTTGAACCTTGATGGATTCAAGTAAGTTCAGATAGGTGAAATGGGTGTCCTGAGTCATGGTTGGAGGTCTGCAGCTAGCTATGATTTGAATAGGTGTTTTGTCAACAGTTAACTGCACTTGGAGTGTCTCCTGTGCATCATACCATATGACCAGCCTGCAGGTGTGCATGTCTGTGACAAATATTGAAACTCCACCTCCTATGGCTTTTTAGCCCCTCTGTTTGGGGTCTGAAAGTATGGTAGGATGAGTAACCTGGCAAGGTTAGGGTGCTCTTCACAGCTTTGAACCATGTTTCAGTAACTGTATAAATATCTGCTTCCTCCAGGGCAAGGAATGCTTACAATGACTGCAATTTCATGCTAAGACTCCAAGCATTTAGCAGCATGACCTTTAAATTTCATTTATAATAAGCTTTCATGCTGGTAATTTTGTGCTCATGACTTTGCCTAAAAAAGGCACTATGGGGGAGGCAACTGCCTTTGCCAGAAGCCTAAAGCCCAAGCCCATCTCTGGCAAAGCATTGTGGTATGTCAATCATGTACTGGCTTGTGACTGAGACAGCAAGAATTTTAGGTTCTTAATGTGATTGCATCTCTCACATATTGTGTTCCTATGTGGTAGTAGCAGAGGGTTGTCTGTGTACACAAGGCTGTTGCTACGCTTCCTCAGGATGCCCATATCAACCAGACTAGCAGGAGAAAGCAAAGGAAATTGTCCGTCCATGGTTATCAGAATCTGTGGAAGAGAGATCAGGGATAGTAGAGTGGGTACTATCTGAGAATAGTATCTATAGGTCTGAGTATGGCTGGATAAAATCAATACAGTAGCTGCAGGCAAGGGCCTCACTCACACAGGAGTGCTGGTAAGGGAAAAATACAACTGAGATATCTGGTAAAAGGTTAAAACCACACACAAGCAGAAACCCACACACATGCTGGGCTTAAATGCCATAAAAATGAAGGTAACCAACCAACCCTTGTCCCTGGACTCTTAGCTCAACACCCTATGCTAGACCAGTGCCAACCAGTTCACTTACTTCCAGTAAGTGTAGGCAGGCCCTGGCCAATACAAGATGGTATAGCAGGAAACACAGGAATCACACAAACAGATGTGAATGCAGCAAAACCTGTAACCAGAGTATGCTAAAGATATTTAAACTCTGTTTAGGTCAATTTAACACAGGTGAACAGATACACACTTAAATAGAATAGTAGCAAACAAGAGCAAATGGATTTAAATATATTAACCAATTAACCAATACTAAAGCTCAAAATTGAGCCCTGTTCCAGCAGTCTTCATTCACACAACTTCTAACTGCATACTCCTGCCACTAGGGTGCAGGGGAACCCTCTCCAAAAAATGGCCTGGATTAGTGCTCAAGTTATACAAACAAAGCTAGATTCAGCAGGTCAGTATCTAGTCTATGCTACAGCAAACAAGGTGTACCAATGTCAGAAAGAAACAGTTCAAATAAGCAGTCACAATAAACCTTTAACCAGCAATTTCTAGCTCAGAAGGGCATAATCTGCCCTCTCGTTCCACAAAAGTGCAGACCACAAACCTTCTTAATGATAAACAACTGGCCTGAAGCCCAAGAGCTTAAAACCAGAACTAAGATAATATTAGAATAACAGACACTAACTCTGAACTTAGAAGGATGTAAGCTACATCTCCTGCCACAAGAGTGCAGACTACAAACCTTCTTAATGTAAAACAACTGGCCTGAAGCCCATGTGCTTAAACCAAAAGGCTTAGAATAACAGTTACAATTAAATAAGGCTACTAACAAGCAGTAATAAATACAGGAGAATATGTACTGTTGAGTCATTTTAAGAACAGGCAGCAAAAGCAAATTAAGTAATAAAGTAGGAAGAAACACAAACACAGAAAATATTTTTTGTTTTTGTGTTAAGTGGGAAGGGATTAAACACGATAATTTCAGGCTGAGAAACTAAGGGGGAGGGGTGTCTACTCAGTAGGACAAGCTGATAAGATGGGAATGGGAAGAGTGTATAAAATGGGATTTATAGTAGGAGCAGGCAACTCAAAAGCCAGCAAATATAAGAACACAAAGGGGAACTCTTAAAACTCCAACAGAATAGAAAACATAAAACAAAGCAAATGTAATACTAAAATAAGATACAAAATAGAAGTGATCAAAGCTTAACTAAAGAGCTTCAAATCAACATTAAATGCAGAGATGACTGATACTCAGAGCAATGCAGACCACACAAACACTTTGGCTAGCTACAGATATTTCTAAATAAAAGAGCAATGCTGTCTCTCAGCTCCTCACACCAATTAACTGATGCTATTCAAATGTTGCAAAGGAATTCTTTGGTAACTTTTTTTAACTGACCCTAGCCAAGAGCTCTTAAAACTCCAACAGAACAGAATACTTAAAATAAAACAAATGTAATACTAGAATAAGATACAAAATAGAAGTCCTCAAAGCTTAAAGAGCTTCAAATCAAAATTACATGCAGAGATGAGTGACACTCAGAGCAATGCAGACCACACAAACATCAGACAGATATACTATATTCCCATCTATATGTAAACAATTTTACATTTGCCTAGTTCCTTACTATTAGCATGGCAAATGCAGATGAGTGGATGTTGTCAGATACAAAGACACATACAACATGCAAATGTCTTTCTGTGAGACAAGTCTGAAAGTAATAATCCACATTAATGCTGGGTTAGCTCAGATTACGTCAGTGTTTGTCACCTATATTAATTTCACAGGCTAACAGCAACTAACATACTTCTCTGTGTCAGACATACATATCTGTCTGATGTTTGTGTAGAACTGGAAGGCATAACACAGTTAAATACTTTTACATTTTCAACCTAGTAATTAGATATGTTTCAAGACAATATAAAAACCTGTAGCTGTAGACATTTATGTCTGCTTGCTGCATTGAAACTGTGATAACACATTCATAAAACAAGTTCAGCTTATTTACTTGACATTTTGCAACTTATGTCTGTATGTTTGAGGCTTCCAGCTTCTACTATTAATACATACATTTGCAGAGGTAATACTTGATATACATTTCTGTTTTTTGGTAGTACGGAACACTGTGTTTACACACTTGAAGCTCAGTCATACCTCTTATCCTCTTAGAGCAAAACATCTGGACAAAGGCACAAATAAAGGGGGGCAAAGGCCCAAAAATAGTGACACTTTATAAATATTGCTCTTACACACTTAATTCATAGAATACCAGATTTTGCGTTCACAGGAATACTCTGAGGGATATGACAATGACATTCAAATGTGTGCTATTATTTTATGACTTCAGTCTATAATGATTTGCCAATGATTGGCCACACAAAAGACAAATTTAGGAGAAAATGACTACAAATATGAGGGAAACATGTGGTCAGTCTGCAAAACTCTGGACAGTTGAGAGGTATGAGCTAAGTACATAACATACAGTTCAGTAAACACTTCTGCACCAGTTGTTTAATATCCACATAACATATATAGGCTTCTTACATTTGTAAGACAAGCATATGTATCATAGTAGTATTCACAAATGACATATGAATATTTACAACATCCCAGGTAGCTCGGCTGGCAGTGTCACAGTACTCATATCATACACATTATCGATGTGTGGGAGTTACAGCATCACAGAGGGTAGGTGGAAATACTATCCACTGTTTGGATTGATGTGTTATGTCCACAGTTTTACATGATATGTCTCCATACCTGTCAACCTCTTAGCACAAGAAATCTGGACAAAGCCCAAGAAAATGGGGGGACAAAGGCACAAAAATAGGGACAGATTTTAAGTATTGCTGTTATAAGCTTAGAAAATTGCCAAAGTAACAAGGTTCGTTTCTGACATACATTTTCTGAAGGATTTGAAGTCTGAAACTAAAATTTATATCATTATTTAGTGGCTTCATTCCTCATATCATCCCAGTGATTTGCCAGAAAACCACACCATTTTATGAAGAACAGGCCAAAAATATGAGGCAAAAATCTGGACATTCTGTGTAAATCTGTACAATTGAGAGGTATGTATGTCTGGCCACTATTAACAGACTTTCAGATTCTGTAGCAGTGTACTGTGTAAATGTGTGTTGGGCTGAGTAAGGAGACAGGCAGATGTGAGTGTCATAGATCCTTTTCTATTTGAATGTGCATTCTGCTAAAGTTGATGCTGGTCTATCAGCTGTGTAGATTTGTAGGGGCACACTGAGACATGTCCCTTAAAACATCAACTTTCCAAGTAGACTGTGATTTGGGCCAATATTTATAGGAGTAGTGTGTGATTGGCAAGGAGGATATGTTTGTAAAAACAGTTTTCATACTCCAGAGGTCAGTTGGCTTACTGGTATGTTGCTTTAACTGTAGTGCAAATGGTTCTGTGTTCAGAATTTCTCATCAATGTCTTTTTTTTCTTAAAGTTACATCTGATATATTTGCAAATGCATCAGTAAGTCCTCAGAGCTGATTTGGTGTAGGGATGAGTTGCTCTGACAGTGATTTAAAAGGTCCTGGGTTCAATGCTTAGCAGCTTTGTCTTTTTTTCCCTAATGTTATAATGACTCCAGTGCATATTATATATACAAAAGCATTATCAATTCCACATAGCTGGTTTGGTTTAGTGGTGTGTTGCTCTGACTCTAATGCACAGTGTCCTGAGTTCAAGATCTGGCAGAGCTGGTTATTTTGTTGCTGGGCCAGAACAGTGGCTGAATGAGATAAGGTAATTAAAGCAGTTTTAAATGAATTTGCCTGGTTTTCCATGAATCACCGCAATGCCAAGAGACGCTTGGGTTCCCTTAGCTTCGATTAGCACCGCTTATTATTGCTTAAACCCACGCTATTTCCAAAAAAAAAAGAAAAGAAAAAAGGGGTAATGGGAAAGTGGTGAAATGAGGACAAGCAGGAAGGAAAAACATTATGAAATGCAACTAGGGATGTGCAGGATGGGTGTAGGAAAGGGCCATAGCTCTTCATTTCTTGTGCAGCAACAGCTGTGTATGATGTGGACAATTTGTAATTTAGAGCCTCACACCCCACAGGAAGGGGTGTGGGTGACATACATTTGTTGAGTAATTGAAGGGTAAATTGTTTAATGTCAGTGGATGTGGGGGTTAAAAGGAGAGCTATGTATGGGATGTGATTTTCTGGGGGGAGGACAGATGCCCCTTTTTCTTTTTTTTTTTTTTTTTAAGGTGAGAGTGGTATGTTGGGGAATGGTTGTAAGTAAGTTTGGGGAGGTACGTTGAGTAGGAGAGGTTGCTTTTGCAAACAGTCAAGACAGACAAGACAGCAGACAGGGGCGGTATATGACACATGAGGGGGGTAAACTCCTTGGATGGGGAGGGTGGTTGGGAATCAGAGGGCCACATGCCCCCAGATGGAAACAGTGGGACTGAGGTCCCCAACCATGGGCAGTCACCACTGCCCCTTCATGGCCCCTAAGGCGGCTGTGCTGGGGGCTGGATGATGGGGCCAGCCTGCCTCTTGAGGTGCACCAGTATGCCCTCTATCTGGTGCAGGGGAACATCCAAGTCATGCCAGATGACCCTACGCACCAACCGTGGAAAATGTTGTCAAGTGACAGGGACCTCTCTGCATCCACACTCAGAGGGGGGATGAACCCCCATCCCCTGAGGAGTTCCACCCATAGTGGTGCAGGACCAGTGGAAGAGGCAGACATGCTAGGACCCGGTGCCGCAGCCAGATGAGGTGGGACAGGCAGATCCGTCGGGATCTGCCTACCCAAACGTGCTATGATGATGAGGTTTTTCAAAGTCAATCATGAACAAAACATTTCAACATTTTTAATAACAGCATGCATGGGTATTACAATGAACCCAGAATGACAGAATTGGAAAAATTGCATGGCAAATACAACACATGCATAAATGGAATAACAGTCAGTATTATAACAGCATGCCAGTTACATTTATGGCAGCAGGCCACCAACAATTCAATTTGAACAAGGTATGTTAGTAAGCAACCATTTAAATATATGAAAAATAATAGAACACACATCCCAACATTAGGTTTTGAGAACAACATACCCGTAGTATATGAATAATTATTACTGATGCCAGATAAGGAGTGCGGGAGAGAAAAACAGTCCATTGCCAACTGTATAGGCTATATTTTTCACAACAGTACTGCTCAGTACTCTACAGGTCTGCCCTCACTTTACATCTACCTGAGGCCTATAGTTACTGTAGCAAGTACATTCCTGTTAATCTGTCAACCTGGAATGGTATGGGGTAAGCTGTGACAACTCTAGGTATATGAGTAGAAGGGACTTGCACTTGTCAGGGTTACATATATGACTAACAAGGTTTACCCTGCACTGATGTTATGTGAGTGTGCTAATGGCACACTTGTACTGAATTTATATGTGCGCGCAAGGTTATTGGCAACAGTGATCACTAGTTGTGACAGTGTGACACTTGAGAGACATGCATCAGGAAGAGTGCATGGTGTATACACCTATACTGCTGTAATTTGTAGACATGGAGTTGGACACGGGAATATTTGTATTTTATTAGTATACATTTATATAGGTAATACATGAACAGGTCTAGAATGGTTTTATGATTATCTATGTAAGAACACTCAATTAGAACATGAATCTATACTTACAATTAGAACATACATGTAATTAGTCTTGGAAAACAACTTCCTTAGTTTAGAAGGGTAACTATTTAGACAAATACAATGAGTTGCCATGGGTGCATGTTGTGCTCCAATATTTGCCAATGTTGTATTGGCTCAATGAGAAGACTTGTTTATTATAGAATCACTGTTTAAGAATTCCTGGGCCTTATATGGGTGTTATTTAGATGATATAGTGCTGTTCAGGAAGAACGGGGAAGAGAAATGAGGTTTGTTCTTTGATTAATTGAACAAGACCACCCCTTTCCTGAGATTCACCATGACTGTAGATAATGATATAAAGTAAACTATCTTAACAATAATGAAGAGTATTATAAGGAAAACCTTTGCTTCCTTTTTGTAATGAAACCCTCGTATTCAAATACCTTATTACATTTCAACAGCTGGCACCGTATTCACCAGAAAAAAGCATTGGTGAAGGGTCACTATGTCAGACTTGCCAGGATGATTTCAGAATTTGATGAATTTTTTAATGACTGCTCAGTACTTTTTAGGATGTTGACAAAAAGAGGGTAGCAGAACAATTTTTTAATAATATTATGGAGGAAATGAAAAGGAAAAGGTCCTTAGGTATATTTAATACCCTTTTAGGTGCCAGTAGTGATGCCCAACTGAACTGTCCTGTTAGGGAGGAGAGTGGGTTCCACAGAGCTTTAATATTACCTTTTAGTTTACAATTTTATGATATTAGGAACATTATAATTAAACATTGGAATTTATTTAGTTTGTATCCCAAAGTTTATACGTTGGTTGGAAAGAAACCCACAGTGGTCTATAAGAAGGAAATTTCATTCAAAGGTATGTTGGAGAAAGCCACAACTAAATCAGGAAAAGTCCCACTTTGACTAATGGCTTTGTCCAGACTCCTTGTTCTAAGAGGTTGAGACGTGTGTGTCCGCGGACACTATTTTATTGGTAAGTGCTGTACAGCACTTTCACAAAGCAGTGGGTGTGTTGCAGTACCTGTCACATACACCCTGCATTACATTCATTTTCCATTCCTCTTTTCAGTGTCCGCAGACTCTTTTATTGTAAAGTGCCGTATGGCACTTTCACAATGCAGCGGGTGTGTTACAGTACCTATCACACCCCCCTCTGCATTACATTCACATCACATTCCTCTTTTCAGTGTCCACAGACACTTTTGGTATTGTAAAATACTGTGCAGCACTTTGACAGTGCAGGGGGCATGTTACAGATCTGCGGGCACTGTAACACACCCTCTAGCACTCATTCAGTATCTGTGTACATGGCTCCTTCACAGTAATATGCCTTCATTATTATGTACGGTGCGCTGCCGAGAGGGAGATGCAGACACGGACACCATTCACTCCATGTAGGAATAATGCTATTCCTACATGGAGTTTAGTAAATTCAGGCCAATATTTAAGTACAATAAACACCAGAGATTCAATCGCAGGAGAAATAAAAATAACACAGTTGGACAGAGTCAAACAGATGCAGAAAAACAATACTTAACTAATCTCACTGTATTTCCTGACTGTCTAAAGAATAACTGTTCCCTAGCTAACTTAATACAGCAAAGCAAGATTAGATGCTGAGATGCATACGTCAACAAGGCAAGGTGATGAGCTTCAAACTTAACTGAACTGAACTCAGCTGTACTGAACTAACTGACTGTGACAGCTTTCATAGATTTTTATAGCAGGTTTTAAAAAACAAGCTGCTGTGTGAGCTCCATCCTCTCAGTGCTGGTTATAGAATGACATCACATTTGATCACCTGACTTTGGTACAATGCACACTGAGAGCTTTGCTAAGATCTGCTGCAGTATCTGAAACTATAGAACAATTTCAAAAACTTCTACTCTTCTCTTCCAGAATTCTTTGTTTACACATAAACATTTAATCAGTTAACATAACACTGTTGATACATTTTTTTTAAAACAAGCCTCTGTACAAGTCAGTATGATAATCAAATGACACAAAATTATTTAGAAAACTCCAGCTAACTATGCTGGCATATGTTACACTTACACTGCCCTATTCTCCCTGACACAGATGCAATACCTCACATCATCACATCATGTATAGCTAAAGTATAAGTGTTGTATTATGTGCAGTGGGCATCATTTGTTAGGGATGTGTGCTAAACTGTGTATGTTTCGAATGGTGTTAGAAATCTGTAGGGCTGCAATACTGCAGGGAATGGGAATATGCACTTTTCCCATTCTAATTCAATCTTATAGGTTCATAGGTGTGTACTAGGCTAATGGCACTGGAGCCTTTACAAGCTTATCCCATAGGATTACCCTGGCATCGTGCCACCCAAACTTGGTTCCCAGTGCCTCTGTTGAGCAGAGCCACTGGAGTGAATCGTGGGGTGAATTTTCTATTTCCCATCCACTCCTCAAGATTTCTGTTGAAGAGGGCCAGTGGGGTGTTCTGCTTGACATGTATGGGAAGTCTATTCCATAGCATGGGCAGTCTCTGGGTTATGAATCTGTCCCTCCAGCATGTTCTGTTGATTGTGGAATGCGGTTGAAGTCTCTGGAGTGTGTGGTGCAGAGGGATTGGGATTTCTTTGCATGTAGCATTTCTAACAGAGTTGTGTTAGACATGGCTTTGTAAGTCAAGCAGAGATCGCCTCTAAGTAGGCGATATAAGACAGAGAATAGTTGGAGTTTTGTGAGTCCATCCATATAGGACAAGTGTTTAAGGCCTAGAATCCTTTTTGTGAGGTACTTTTGCAGCCCCTCCAGTTATTGCATTTGTCTAGTGAGGTACATGTCAAATGGGGCATTGCAGTTGATGATTGGCCTAATAAGGGAAGAGTAGAGGGAGACAATGACCTCTTTTGCCTGGATGCAAAACCCTAATGTAAGTAATGAGATGTGCCACTTAAAAGGACTTTCTGACCACAGTGGCAATGTGGTGGTCAAAAGAGAGGTTGCTGTCAACTTGTGTTCCCAGATCTCTTATAACGCCCTCTGTGTTCAGTGGACTACCATTGATGTGGTAATTCATGGTAACCGGGTTTTTCTCAAAGGAGATTACAATACATTTTTTGGCATTGAGCTTTAAGGCCATGGTTCTGACACCAGTCATTGGTCTCAGTGAGGCATTTCTGTAGGGTGTCAACATCACTTAGGGAGTTAATAATAGCTCCCAACTTGCAATTGTCTGTGAATTGTGTCAGCTGAAGTCCCTTTGTGTTGGGCTGGACTTCAGAGAAGTAGATACCAAACAAGAGAGGACCCAGTACCAAACCCTGTGGGACTTCACTCATGACTGGTCAGCAGTCTGACTTGGAGTCAACTACTTTCACACTGTGACTTCTATCTGTTAGCCAGTTTGCAACCCACCTAGTGATATAAAGGTTGATTACTAGCTTAGTGAGTTTTTCTATGATTCCTGAGTGGGGAATAGTATCAAATGGCTTGGCCAGATCAAGGTAGGCTGCATGAACCACCTTGCCTATATCTACAGCTCTGGTGACTGACTCAAAGAAGTCGACCAGGCTGAGCAGGCATGATCTACCCTTCACAAAACCAAACTGTGTCGGATCCAGAGTTTGGAGATTCCCTCTATCCTTGCTTATTAGGTCCATTATGATGCATTCCATAGTTTTGCATATCAGACTCATCAGGCTAATGGGACAATAGTTCTCAGGGTCTGTAGTCACTCCTCCTTTGTGGATAGGGATGACTGTACCAGTGTGCCATTTGGTAGGGACAAAGCCTGAGGTGAGGCTGTGATTGAACAGGGCACACAGGTGAGGTGCCAGTTCACTCTGTAGTTCATTTAGAACACATCTAGAGATATTGTCAGGTCCTATAGAGGCTGTATTCTTGGCTTTGGACAGTGCTGTTTTAACCTGTGCAGCAGTAATACTGGGTGCCTAGCAATCTACTGGTATTGTGATTGGTCCTTTGGGGGGAGGGATAAAGTTGGCACTAAATCTGTCGACCAGTATATTGGCAATATCTGTTGGCTCAGTATAATAGGTACCATTGTGCAATAGCTCAGATCAAATCTGAGTATTGCTGTGGAGATTTTTTACATAACAATAGAAAGCCTTATGGTTGTCTTTACTATCTGCTGCAATTCTGTTTTCATAGCTAGCTTTAGAGGATTTGATGAGGGATCTCAACTTTTTGTTGAAGCTGATAAGGGAGTTTTTCCAGTCTTGGGACTTCACCTTATTCCGCATCAGTTTCCTCCTTCTGTTGTAGAGTTTGTTTACGGCAGGGGACCACCAGATTGGCTTCCTTTTTTTTGGAGGAGAGCATCTTGGTTCTGTTGGGTATGCTGAGATCCATGCATTTGTGTACGTGTTTGTACAGTGCATTGGTGAATGATTTGGCAGTCATGCAACTATTCTGCATTTGCATAGGTGCCATGAAGTTAGCCACCTCTGTTTTTAGGAGCCCAAATTCAGCTTTGGAGAAGTTTTTCATGGTGGTTACCTTTGCAGTGGGGGTGGGCGGTATGTGGATTTCCAAGGTGATTAGTTTGTGGTCAGATCTAACCAGGGAGGAGTTGATGATTGGTGTATCGCAATGGTCATCCATGTTAGTAATGATGTTGCTACCTCTATTGGGGGTAGGAACAAGCTAGTCCAGGGAACTGGAATTAATGAATTCCAGGAAACTTTGGGCAAGTGCATTGGTACATGAATAGTTTTCCCAGTTAATGGAAGGGTAGTTGAAGTTGCTTAGCATGAGTGTGTTAGGTTGGACCCTAATATTCTCCATGTTGCTTAGGAGCATGGAGTGTGGGTCTTGGGACATGGTTTGGATCCTATAGGAGGCTATATAACCTGAATCGCTGTCTTACTCAATGTTAGCAGTACCTGTAGTATCTCTGATCAATTATGCTGGGCTACCATTCTGGAGGTATGTGCATCCTTTATGAATATGGAAACACCAATGCCTTTGGAGCTTCAGTCCAAGTTCTGGGGCCAAAAGGTGTGGAATGAGTTATAGCCTGGTAGTGCAGGGGTGCTTTCTGCTGCCTTGAACCAGGTCTCTGTTACAGCATAAATGTTGATGTTCTCCATTTTAAGGAGTTTGAACTAGTGCATTTTGAGATTTAGACTTCTAGCGTTGAGCAGTATGTCCCTCAGATTGCATTTGTTTGTAGCTGTTACAATGGTAATTTGGTCTTTGGAACACGACCTAAAAAAGGCACTATAGGG
The DNA here is from genome assembly GCF_019279795.1 of Protopterus annectens. Taxonomy (NCBI): domain Eukaryota; kingdom Metazoa; phylum Chordata; order Ceratodontiformes; family Protopteridae; genus Protopterus; species Protopterus annectens. The sequence goes on from NC_056734.1 coordinate 847,159,281, forward strand.
GTGGGAAGAGCCTTAGCCAGTATGCAGAAGCCCGGAGTTACAGATACAGGTCATCTCTGGCAAAGCATCAAGGTCTGTCAATCATGTCATTCCAGGCAGACAGATATTGAATCCCCTTACAATGACACCAGACACTTAGCCAATTGTTGAAATTAATCATTTTCTGGTTGCACTGTGGCATCATTCTGGGTGATGGTAGGATGCTGCTCAGGGCTAGGGTCATACCCACCTGGGTTACATCATCTGACAGTTCCTCCATGTCTCTTTTCATGTAGTCCGGGGAGGTATATCTCAGGTCTATCACACCCACATGTACAATGACAAAGTCGTATTTGTACCTGTTGTTGAGGGCTGAGTGTGTGCATTATGTGGTGGGTCCTGGCACTTAACAGGCAACTGACTGTTACTTTCTCCTTATTCAACCTAATGAGTGGGACATTAGTGTGCCTCACTATCGAGTCACCTATGACTAGTGTGTTGGGCATGCTGATTTGCCTTAGGGGCTTTTGTTGAGTGGCACACTGTTTAGAAGAGTTATGTGTCTCATGATTAGTGTTGTGTTGTGGTGATTGAGTGCATTTTTGCCTAAGAGGTGTCTGCTGTTTGGGTAGATTTTTATGGAAAGCCTCCACAAAGGTGGGTGTGTGGTTTGTGTTTTTATGTGAAGGCAGTACTGGTGTGTGTTCTGGAGGGCTATGTGGTCTATGTGGTATGGTGCAAGTGTTGACCTTCTCCTCTTGTCCAGCTATTCCAGTCTTGGCTGGAGAGTGTATGGCTTTCAATTTGGATATATAAGTGCATCTCTCACAAGTCTGAGTGTTGGGAGGTAAGAAGAGAGGGTTGTCTGTGTACATGAACCAGATGTTACATTGTTTCAGGATGCCAAGTTCACCAGGCTAATAGGAGAAAGCACAGGAAACTGGCCTTTAAACATGCCTGGAGGGGTAGGCATTAATAATAAGTACTGGAACTGTTTCCTTGTAGAACGTTTAGTGCTGGTAGCACTTTTGTGTGCTACAATAATTGCTACAAGAAGTCTGGTAAAGTGCTAGACTAATAAGCTAGTAAACGTGCAGGAGAGGAGAGAACTAGCAGATTTAAGGGAAAAATTGAAGAGCAGACTTTGGCACCGCTCAGAAGCTTATAAACAGTCCTGGATACAGCACATCTGTATCTGGACTAAACTAGTTACAGTAAAGGCAGGAAGCAAGTGCAAATGTGGGCTTTTAAACCAGAAAGTTGAAAAAGATAGAAAAACTACCCAAACAGTCAATAAACTACAATTTCTGGGCCAAAAACCACTCCTCTTGTGGTAGATAGGCTACCTAGTGCTTACCACTCCCACTGATAAGTTAGCTTGACTTCCCTCCAACACAGAAAGGCTTGGGGGGGGGGGGCTCAGAAGCTTATAAGCAGTCTTGGATACAGCAAATTTGTATCTGGACTAGACTAGTTACAGGAAAGGTAAGAAACAAGCTTAAATTTTTTTTGCAGAAAAGCAACTAAAACAGCACTAAAAACAATTCAAGTGCAGTGCAAGCTAGCACATTTGAGTGTATAGCAATATTAAAGTAAATACAGTTTAAATAAAGGCAATTTATTCAAACTGTATTCAGAACTGAATTCAATTATTGTTTTATTCAACTCAGTTAAAGGTGCCAAAAATATATGTATCAGCTGAGAATCACACTCAGTCAGAACAGAAGGAAATTCTGGCAGTTTTGTTTTTGTAAAGTGGAAAGGGAGAAAAAAGGAACAGAAGATAATTCAAGTTTGAGAACCTAAGTGGGTTGGCCTTCTCAAATGTTTTCTCCTATTAGGTAGAATGAGCTAATGACACTAGACTGGGAGGAGTGTCCCAAGTCAAATTTACAATAGGGGCGGGCAACTGCAAATTCACCAAGTATAAGAACAAGACACCAACAGGGAGGGATGGTGGCAAACTATTACAGCTACTAGCTATACTATTTTAGGCAGAAAATACTATAGAAATATTTATCACAGCAGAAAAACAGCAGTGAGCCACTAAATTAAAGTTTTAAACAGATAAAGGAGCAAGGAGACTCTAGATAATGCTTTTAACTGCAAACAAATCAGTTATATGATACACTCCTTGACAGGAAATCAGAACAAACAAACAGATATTTAACAAATGGAGAAAATTTCCAGTTAATACCTTACACACAGTGAAACTATCTGGAAATGATTTACAAACAGTGTGACAGTAAAAGCTTTATTTATCTTGCCCTGTAAGGCAGACAGTTTTAGTACAACCATGCAGAGTACTTTTTAGCAATAAAATACAGTAAAAAGTATGCAACAGACAATAAAAAGTACTATAAATATGTAGAATAAGCAATAACTAGTAAAAATAAGCAAAAAAAAAAAAACAGGGTACTTATTGTTATATATCACAGATCAGAGTTGTAGTCAGTGCACCTCCTCTGTGTTCTCTATCAGCAGGAAGATGGCTGCCAGAAACACAGGAAACTCAGCAAACAAAACAACCACGCCTGAATAACAGCAGGCCTCTATCCAGACAATGTTACCTGACTAGAACACAGAAACCTCACAATATATGCACAGAAAAGCACAGATAAAGCACTCACAAATAGAAAATACAACTCTCAGTATGAAAAAGCAGTTTACAGTTTAGTAATTCAGTAAAAATGCAATTACAGTAATGAACAGTATTACAGCTACTAACTACACTATTTTAGGCAGAAAACACTACAGAAATGTTTATCACAGCAGAAAAATAGCAGTGAGCCACTAAATGAAAGTTGGCATTTATTAAGTAGTGAAGGTAAGCGTCATGATGGGGCTTGCCCACTTGCAAAAAATATTGTTATTTTCATTTATGTCTATTTTTTTAAATATCATTGTTATATGGGATATATATTTGGGTGGTCAGAATTCTGTATTGCTGATTGAGTGCATTGACGTTTTCTGATATAATCATTGCAACATATTGGTTATCTTTGTTATAGAGAATGTACATGTTCCCTTGAATATGATTTTACAGTGCATTCTACAGTATGATGTGTGGGAATATTCTCACTGCTTTTCACAAAGTGGCAAGGGTTTTATTGGCATTCAAGGCTGTATATAATGAAGTTGTCTGAAAGCAAGAAGCATTAAGTCAGTAAGTTAGTTCTTCACCCAGAGGATCATTTAAAAGAAGATCTGGAATTATTGAGTCAAAGCTCAATTAAGGCTAGCCTGTTCATTGCACTTAAATAATGGCTATTTTTTTTTTTATGAACAGCCTGTTGCCTAGAAGGGATGGACAGACTTTGAAACTTGACTGGATGTACTCTAAGGCACTGTGCATTTCTGTTTTGCTCTGCAAAACCAAGTGGGCTGCAATTTAGATTTGGTTTGATTTACCTAAATACACTTACATTTTTATATAGTACTACATTAAGTACTTTTTTCTAACTTAACACTGGTAGAGAATGCAGAGAGCTGTTCAGAGACTTTCTGATTGCTACTTTTGCTCAGTACATCCACTGCCAAGTTCATAACATATCTGGTCTACAAATTCCCCATAGTACTTTATTTTTTTTCCTGATGTGGATAAATGTGATTCATTACTGTGGAGGAAATATTAGGGAAAATCATGAAGTCACAGGTGGAAAGTGACAACAAGCTGGTGCAGTTACAACCGCAGCTGATTAGCCTGGCCAACATAATTGTAGACACCAAGACTATGCTACCTGTAAGAAAACTACCCAAGGAAGACAACCTGGAATCATTTTGAGTGTCATTTGAGCACTCTGCCACCACAGAGCATTAGAGGTGAGCAGAGTGGGCAAAAATCTTGCCATCCAAGCTGACACGAGAGCCACCAAAAATGTACAGGGACATGAGAAACTTAAGGAAAAACTTTTAGTGAGGGTTGGTATAACCTCTGAGGTACAAGCAATAACATTATATAACTAGACTTCTAATGTCTCTTAGCTAGTAACTGCACAGATGCATAATGTCTGAACCTGATAAAAACACCAAATAAAAATGTTAGACATCTCAGATGTTTAAAAGAACTTTGTCTAGCAAACTATGAAAATGGGTACTGAAAACTGATCCCAACACTCTTATAAGCAAGTACCTTTACTAGAATAAATATCAGTTGATGACATAGTGTATAGAAATTAATTGTTTGTGTCTAAGAATAAAACTGTGGTAAGGAAAGTTCCTTCTTCTGTGAAAAAAATCAGCAACTAATCTGTTACTGTGTTATAAATTTGGTGGAAGAGTTTTCATTGCTAAAAGAGCATCACTGAAAGAGCTCAGAAAACTAAAATGCATGTTTTAGATGATCCCCGGGATTCATGAAGCTTGCGCCAGGCACAGGCGTAGCGTCAGCGATCTAACGCCAAATATGGCTGCCGAGCGATTCAGGTACGAGCTGTTTCCACATGCACTACCAGCATACGCCAGAGCTGCGCAGCTCCCAGCGCATGTATGCTAATTACCCCATGTGCAGCAGTGTAGTATGCAAATGAAGGTATATAGCGATTCATGAAGTGGTGCAGGCATAGCGTAAGCATGCAGAAATGTAAACCAAAAATAATGGTTTACATTTTTCAAACATAAAATTGGAGCCATGAAAGCGGACCAAACATACGTATTATAATGTTAATAAATGCCAATGGCTAAATATATAGCCAATGACATAAAAAAAACATGCACAACGCATAAAAAATAACATTTCATGTCATGGCCACACTAATGCAAAGTAAAATCACAGTGCATTGGTGCGCAAATGGAATCACAATGAAAATATATTTATATGTCATAAAACTGCAATGTAACACATTTCATGAATTCCCCATAATAGTCAATGGCACGCATGCTCCACCACAACCATGGCGCAAGGGTTGCTAAGGGTCTGTGACAGTGTTCAGCTTGGTAACTAGAAATTAGTATCAATGCCATGCAAATTAGTCAAGTAATACTGAATCGCAAAATCCCCACTGGCGTAAGGATGTACCTCACAGTGTAGTGGTACAACACCGCGGTGTGGCCTGGAGATAAACATGACATCAAGAGAGGGGTGTGCCACCTTAGCTGTAAGCACATTGGAGCATTGCTAATCCAGGTTGCCTGTTGCTAAGCAAAGCCGCAGGATAGGGGTGTGGAAGTAGCCATAGCTTTGCTTAGCTGAGAGCACACAAGGTGACTGAAAGTCCATGTGAACATGGATGAAAACGCACTCGAAACCCGGTAAACAGGTGTGCGTGGCGCGCACCACAGCTGAAACAGGAAGGATACGGGAAGACAATAAGGAAATGCTGCAGCATGGTAATTGGAGTACAAATGAGTAATTAACACCTAGGAACTCATAGTGGGCCATTGACGACAGCTAACAAGGCTGCTAGCAGCTACTTGCAGAACAGGAAAGGGGAGGTGCCGTACTGCAAAGAAATGAGAACTGTCACAGCAGAACAAAGTAAACTTGCAGCAGATCAGCTACATAACACATTCTGCAACACAATCCTGGGTTGGGAAAGTACAAAACAAGAAAGCAGGCAGCTGGATGCATGCCTGACAATGGGAGGGGATTCGGGTTGAAAAGTGAAGTAAATGGCAATAGATGAATCATGGCAGCCAAGTGTAATTCAACACCAAAGGCCCCACAACAGCAGTACCTGCTGTAAAATCCATAATTAAGATACCCTGCAACTGGAATTGCACATACACACCCAAGCATACCAGCAGCATCCATTGCACTATAGTATAAAGTGTGAAAGCACCTCACACACACTTGTGTATTCCCAGACACTCTGCACTATTGGTGTATACAGACGGGGAACTTTTAATATGCACATGTTAGGGGCTGCCATAGCTTTGATTCGCCAGCATGTGTTGGAGACTGATGGTGGTGCGGAGGATGATGCTGACAACCATCTCAGGCACTGGAGGAGGAAAAGAGTGTTCAGACCCAGGGTAACCTGGCAGGGGCTAAATGATCTGGAGATAGTAGAGCGTTACAGGGTGGACAGGGGCACTATACAGCAACTTGTTGAGCTGTGCCGGCCATGCCTCAGAGCCAGAAATAACAGAGGGGAACCCATCCCAGTGGACACGAAGGTATGTGTAAGCTTGAGAATACTAGCTATAGGTACCTTTCAAAGGCCAACTGGGGATATCATGGGGATCTCACAGGCATCAGCATCCAGGGTACTCCACCAGTTCCTGGATGCCATGTTACCACATGCCAATGAGCACATACACTTCCTCCGAACGCAGGAAGAGTTGGCCAGCAATATGCACCTCTTCCACCAAGTGGAACTCTACCCAGAGGTACTGGGTGCAATAGACTGCATGCACATACACATCAAGTCACCACACGGTGAGCAGGGTAGACGCTACATAAACCACAAGGGATACCTCTCCATCAACTGCCAGGACATGTGCAATGCCCAGGGCATTGTCATGGATGTGTGTGCTGGCAGCCCTGGAAGCTATCACAACTCCCACATCTGGCATGCCTCACAGCTGTATCAGGTATTTGCCAGGGGGGACATCCCATATGGCTACTTGGTGGGGGATGCTGGCTATGCACTGGAACTGTGGATGATGACTCCCATCAGAAATGCACACACACCCATGCAAGAACGCCATAATGAGGCACACGCACAAACCAGAATCATCATAGAGCATGTTCTTGGGATGCTGAAATCATGGTTCTGTTGCTTGGACATATCTGGTGGAGCCTTGCAGTACTCTCCAGGCACGTGTGCCCACATCTTCATAGTATGTGCCATGCTACATAATATGATCCTGCGGAAACAGCTGCAGCAGGGGTGGATTGGTGAAGGCCCACATAGCCCACTACTATTGCCAAGGGCACCACAGGCACAGAGGCACTCAGACCATGAACACCTTGTGCCAGCCCCAGTAGGCAGATGGAGGCATGCCCAGTATGACCATGCCTTGGCAAATAGGGAACGTATAGCACTCACACACTGACAGTGTAGGCCCCTATGGACTGACACCCTTCTCCACCTGCACACACAGTAAACATGGATGGCACACACACACGACCACCTGTAAATTGTCATGTATAGGTGGTCTACTGTCTGCATCCTACATAGGCAGCCCTCAACTATTGCACACACAACTACTATTGGCACAGGGTAAGTCAATACCTGAACAGTAAATTAAGCTATCAGCATGTGTCGATACTGTATGTATAGGTTCCTAGGTACATCGGTAGGTACATGCCTAACTGTCCAAGGCCATTCATAAGCCTAGCCAAAATGTGTCTGCTGTCACCACCCCATTGATTAACTAACTGTCCCTCTGTAGAGCAGAGCCAATTGTGGGATCCCTGGGGTGTATCCCTGTTCCCCACCCACTCAGCAAGGATTCCCCTGGAGTGTTCTTGAGGGGCTCCATATAATGTAATCAGGGATGTAGTTCCAAAGCATGGGGAGTACCCATGACAGGAATCTGTCACTCCAGCATCTTCCAGTTATGGTTATGGCAAGGTGTAGCTCATTACAGTGTGTGGCTCACTGTGACATGGATTTCCTTAGATGGAGCATATCCATTAAGCCTGACTTGGACGTGGCTTTGCTGGCCAGCAAATATCATCTCTGTGGAAACAACATGCCACTGAGTAATACAAGAGTTTATGCAGTCTGGCAGCATAGGACACATGTCTGAGGGTATTATCCCTCTTGGCGAGGTACATTTGTGGCCCTTCCAGCCATTGGATGTGTCTTCTAAGGTACATCCAAAATGGGTTATCATACTCAATGGTGGGATTGATGAGTGATGAGTAAAGGGGCACAATAACCTCAGTCTGTTTAGATGCGAACCTTAAGTAATCAGATGGCCTACATAGATGCATGTTCTACCTACTTCGCAGACATGATTGTCAAATCTGAGACCACTATCTAATGTAGTCCACACATACCCATTATGTCATCAGAATTATAGTGTCTGCCACTCGTGTTAATAGGTGTGTGTGTAGTTTCCCCAAATGGAATGACCATGCAGTATGTGGCTTTTAGCTGGAGGCCATGACTTTGACACCCTGTGTTGGTCTATGTGAGGTCCATTGAAGGACGTCTGTGACAGCTAGAATGTCAGTTATGGCTCCCAGTCTGCAGTAATCATGAAACACGGTCTGCTGTAGTTCACCTGTGTTAGCCCGTACCTCTGAGAAGTATATAGCAAACAGTAGGGGTCCCAGGACTGAGTCCTGTGGGACACCAGTTGTGACTGGTCAAGAGTTGGACCTGGAGGCTGCTAGGCTTACCATGTGGGTTCTGTGTGAAAGACTGTTGTCAAAACAACCTGTGATGTATGGGTGTATGTACTGGCTGGTGAATGTAGAAATAATACCTGAGTGGGGAATGGTATCAAAACCCTTGGCAAGGTCCAGGTAGCATGTGTGAACTACCACACCTCACACTGAAAGTCTAGGTGACTGTAAGATGTCAAACAGGTTCAGTAGACATGGTCTGCACTCTATCAAGCTGACCTGGGTTGGGTCAAGTGTCTGGAGGTTACCATTGCCTATGTTAATGAGTGCCACAAGGATGTGCTCCATAACCATGCAGATCAGGCTACTCAGGCTTATGGGGTGATAGTTACCATGGTAGGTTGTGTCACCACCTTGGTGGAGTGGAATAGCTGTTGCCATGCGCCAGTGAATGGCCATGTAGCCTGTGTAGAGGCTGATGTTGAATTGCTATATTAGGCGGGGGACACTTTGTCCTGTGGTGTCTGCAGGATGCAGTCTGGGACACCAACTGCCTCCATTGATGCTCTGTCATGCCATTTGTAAGGGCCATTACCACCTGTATGTCTCAGATATCTGGGATACTGTATGTTTTGGGTATTGTTGTGGGCCCTGTAGGGGGTGAAGCTTGCTCCAAATGTATCATCAAGTGTGTTAGTGATATCAGTAGGGTCAGTATATTCAGTGCAATATTGCACCAGCACAGTGCAAATCTGTGTGTTACTGCTTAACATAGAAAAAGAAACCTTTGTGGTCATATTCCAAATCCATGCCTATTAACCTGTGGATGTCAGCCTTGGATGATTACATGAATAACATAAGTATCTTGCTAATACTGGTCACGGATGTCTGCATGTCTTGGGATTTGCTGTTGTTCTGGACTACTGTCCTACTTCTGTTGTATAGCCTGTATAATGCAGGGGTCATCAGACTGGTGTCCTTGTGTAGGAGTAGCAAGTCCTGGTTTACCATTGATGGCACGACCCATACATCTTTGTAGGTGCTTATAGAGTGCATTTGTAATTCTGTCTGTATCTTGAGCAGTGTCATCACTGTGTGTGGGGGCTGTGAACCCTCCCACCTCTGTCATTAGTAAGTGAATTTAGCTGTAGGAAAGGTATTCACTGTGTGTTCCTTGGGTGGGGGAGATGGTTGGGAGTGGAAATCATAAGTGAATAGTTCATGGTCAGATCTAAACAGTGACTGGTTTACCTCTGCTGTAGTGCACGTGTTGCACATGCCAGTGATTACCACTTCTAGTATGTTTTCACCTCTCGTTAGTCCATCTACCAACTGATACAGGCCATATGAGGTGATAAATCCTATGAAGTGCTGGGCCTGGAAGTGAATATTCCAGTAGGTTATTCAGTTAAGTGCAGGGTAGCTGACATTGACCAATAACAGGGTGTCTGGTAGGACTGTCATGTTTACCATTGTCACCAGATAGTTGTAGTGGTGCTCCCGGGTCATGGAGGCTTATCTGTAGCAGCTCACAGTTTGCATTGCAGTTATGGCCAATATTAGCTGCACATGGATGATCACAGAGGTATCATGCTGCCCCACTAACTTGGAGGTGTAGGTATCCCCGATGAATATGGATACACCCCCTCCATGTCTGTGCCAGTCCATGTTCAGTGGCTGAAATTTGTATTATGGGTTGTAGTCTGGTAGTGCCGGTGTGCTCACAGAAGCCTTATAAAGGTCCCAGTCACAGAACAGATGTAGATGTTGTCCATACTGAGGGGTGCTGTGAGTGCGTGCATGTTGTAAGTACTACCCCTGGTGTTGAGTAGCGTAACCCTCATTGATCCTGCTATTGTGCAGTTCATGGAGGTGAGATTTACCTCTGAGACCTGCCTAAAAATGGCACCATGGGGGTGCCAATAGCCTTGGCCAGCATTCCAAAGCCTTAGGATGACACATGCAAGTTGGTATGGCATTGCTGCAGGCATGTTTCCCATCTGTGCTTGTGTCCCATCTTTCCTGTAGGTAACCTACTGGTAAGCAATACAAAGCCTGAAACCTCTGCAAGTCCACTAGCTTCCAAGATTGGCTTTTGGAGTGATTATGTATCAGTAGTCTGTATGCTATTGCTGTACTTAACTGTTGTCTGACTACATGGTGATTTTACACTGTATATTGCGCTCAGAGAACTCTGTATAATCACATATGATGTTGGAGATGGCCTGCACTGTAGAGGTTCACAGATAGGTTGTAGGCTATCTGCCCAAGGGCATTTAGAAGCATAGCTATAGTGTGGTGGCTTTATCTGCACCATTGATGAAGTAACTGAGCCTCTGTCAAGCATAGCCAATGAAGTGATTCCAGGCAGAGTTGCTGAAGCTGTTGAAGACTGGGGTACTGTAGGGTCATAGGGGCACATAGTGATCTCAAAAGGCCATGTTAACATGACAACACAACAGCATTCAATTTCCCCAACAGGTCTTGCAGCTATAAAACTGGAGTGGCTCCCCCACACCCTGGCTGTATGTTTCTGGGACACATGATCCCAGGGGTGTATATACTGTTGCCCAGTCACACATCAAGGTTTCCCCTGAAGTGGGTCAGTGAGGGGCTATGCCAAATGTAGTTAGGATGTTAATGTATAGTCTCTCAATTCATGTGTTTGTCCGTATTTCGAGAAGCTCACTGGGTGTGGGTGGCTCCGCCTGTTGTGTAGCCAAGCTTACACATAGGATTCATGGACATAGGAAATTGGCAGAAGGAACGTTAATGTCAATAGTGTAATGGCTACAGCATTTGCATAATATCTGTGCAGTCATGGTTCAAATCCAAATAAACCAAGTAGTAAAGAAACAAAGTCCAAACCACCACACTGGTAATAAAATCGATTCTTTTTACTTCCAACCACAACAGATGAGCGCTTTTGTCTAATAGATAGACTTCATCAGATGAAAGCACTGATATCATGATACACTTATATATAAAATCAGAAACAATTAAGAATCCATTAATTATAATTTAAAGACACACAGGTTCAAAAACCAAATATTCAATTTTAAAAACACTTCCCAGCTTTCAAGACTTTAATAAACACATATATATTCTATATACAAACTTTAGTAATATAATTATTCAACTGATAAAATACAAGTAATAAAAATGTGCAACAATTTTTAAAAAAATATGTAAAAATTTATAATCTTTTAGTTTATTATATACTTTCAGCTTTTTTATGTAGCACAGATTTTATACTGATATAGTCATTTAAACCTGGTGGTGAGTTTGAATTCAGCCTGAGCTGCCATATCAGCTCTTTGTATAGTAGATGGTTCTTGAGGTCCCCCCCTCCCTTGTGCAAACCATACCTAACTGTGTCAATAATACCAAACTTGAAACTGGATACACCTGAACATGCAGTGCTGTGTTTATATAGAGCATTGGTCTCCCTATGAGTTCTAATTTCATATAGGTGTTCATAAATTCTGTCCTTGAAGCGTCTCTCGGTTTTACCAATATAATATGCCATACATGTAGTACAGATAGCAATATATACTAACATGTTGGATCTACAATTCCCCTTAACAAGCTTCACCACACTTTTGAGACTATTGTTAAGTCTAATGGTATCCTCGGTCCATATAAAAGAACACACACTACATGCCCCGCAAGGTGCAGTTTTTTTATATGGTAATTTCCCTCTTTCTCCTTGTTCCAAGAGTTTCTTAAAGTTGTTTCCTACCCTATATGTAAAAATGGGTTCTTTGCCTACCCTCATGTAAACATCCTTATTAGTTTTCATAAGGTTCCGGTTGTTTCTAACTATGTGTGTAAAAGTGACTGAAAAAGTACTATATTCAACAATACAGGCTGTGTTGTATTTAGTTTTGCTGTCCTGTGTATTATAGTCCTTAGTAAGTGAGTGACCTAAAAGTGCTTTATACTTCTTACCCCATTCATTCTTCACTTCTTCCAAAATCCCAGAAACTAATTCCATGGGGTATTCCCTTTCTACAAAGCATTTACTAAGAAATGTAAATTCTTTTTCTAAATCCTGAGGATCTGATGTCATTCTGGCTATTCTTACAGCCTGTCCCTTGATCAGACTTTTCTTCTGCGTAAAAGGATGATGACTACTAAAATGCAAATAACTGTTGCACCATGTAGATTTCCTAAAAATATTAGACTTGAAACCTTCCTTTGTTTTAGAAATAGTCACATCCAAATAATCAATACTTTTATCATTCATAGTATAAGTGAATTTCAGAAAGCTAGTGCTGGACTCCAAATAACCCATAAAATGATGTAGTTCATCCTTAGTACCATCCCACAACACAAAAATATCATCCAAAAATCTTAGATAAAGTCTAATGTTGTGGTAAAATGGTGAAGGGAAAATAGTCCTGTTCTCCCATTCCAGCAATACGAGAATATTGTGTGTGAGTGAATATATATATAAACCCATGTGTGCTGGAGAGTACAGTTAACAGACAATGTAATGTTATAATAAATCAACATTTATATATATATATATATATATATATATATATATATATATATATAGATAGAGAGAGAGAGAGAGAGAGAGGGAGAGAGAGATATATGTCGATATATAGGGATATGCATATATATGTAGATATAAAATTAGGTTAACAACATCTACACAACCATGGAGGTACATATAAATACAATAACTACCAAATACCGAATGCTTTACATAACGATGCGCATAATCACGAGGCTTAAAGAACGAAAGACCACAGTACCGAAACACCAGAAGCGCGAGTTCTACAATCCCGATGTTAAGGGACATTTAGTTAGTGCTTCTGGTGCTGTGGTTCAGGTAGGTTACTGTGTGTAAGTGTGTTTCTGAGGGCTGTAGTGTGTAAGTGTGTATTCTGAGTGTGGTGTGTGTTTTTGGGGGACTGTAATGTGTGGGTGTGAGTTTGCTTTGTGTGTCTGTTTGTGCTATCTCAGAGGTAGAATATTAAAGTAGGGGTGGTGTGGGGTGTGCAGCCACCCACATGGGGGATGTAGAGGGGCATGCCCACCTGCTCATACGTAGCGTAGGATGGTTTGTTTGGATGTGATGGGTAGTAGTGTGTGTGTGTGTGTGTGTGTGTGTGTGTGAGTTCTGTGTTTGTGTTACTTTCGCAAGTTTGACTGTTGTGAGTTTGTGTGTTAGGTATTGTGGGGTTTGGGAGTCTGGGCCTGGTACTGTGGGCATCAGAATTGTGTGCGTTCGGGATTCCATAGGTATCCCGTATACAGTGGTTGAAGTGTTCAAATATGAGTATAACATGGACCATAGCAATCACACATTCTGCCACAACCGAACGTTATGAACAAAGGATATGGAGAGTATATGCCTATACACTATTAGAAATATGTGCTGTGGACATGAGCCAAAGATAGGGTTACCACCTGTCCCACTTTGCGAGGGACAGTCCCTCTTTGTGCGGTTGTGTCCTGACCAAATTGACTAAAAATGCCAAATGTCTCGAGATTGTAGGACATAATTATGTCCCATATTTAATGTAATAGTTGCATAAAATAGTCATTTCTGTATCTAAAATACCTACATGTAACAAGAAGCAGGATAAGCAACTAAACTGCTACAAGAATAAACTTTTATTTAGGCATAAATGTAAAGTTCTATCCTTTGTACTGACCGTGGGTTTGTGTCGGCCTGTAAAATCTGATGTGTGTCCCAAAAATGTCCCACTATGCCCATTTGAAAAGGTGGCAACCCTAGCCAAAGAGGGTCAGTCACCAACACAACTCCAATGAGTGCAAATATCTGTGACAGAAATACACGAGACAGCTTTCATGTAGCAACACTTTATTACATTCCAATGTATTTCTGAAGGGTTTGAAGGACTAACATCAACTGCATGCTATACAGGAACCAATTAACAATGCCTTAATGAATCAGCCTGCAATTACCATAGTATTAGTCCACTAAAGGATAGGTGTTCAAATAGGGAAGGAACCCTCCCACATATATCGAATATGTATAAATGCAGTTCCTACACACCTGCATCTGCTATGTACACCCACCAACATCTCCCCCACACCCAAAACTATTACAACACATACTGTAATAACATAACAAACATTCACTCACTGTATGACATCTGCAGAAGCCTTAACATACCTTGTCAGGGACACACTAACATGGCCCTATGTGAAATAGTTGCTGTTATACAATGGAACAGCTGCTGATGTTACAGGGTTTGTTTGCACTAATCCCGTTTCAGACGGCTGTGCATACACCAGGAAGTGTTACCAATTACTGATTAACAGCACAGTATGATACACATGTACATAAAACCAAAGATGTCTGGTGAGCACACTGTAAACCACCTAACATTTTATGCATAGCCATACAGCCTTGAGATGCCCAAACATCCTTGCCAGACTGAAACATCTGCAGCTGTATCAGGTACAAACAAACCCTGCATAAGTAACAATGTTCAGAAATATAACAGCTGTACTCACATGTAGAACTACATCCTCTAGCCATTACACACAATCCAAGGGAGTCATGAAGCTAATATATCTCTGTGTGTCTCCATATAGATGTTGCAATACATCACAAACAACACATCCAGGCTGTCTTCCTCGAAAGTAAGGCAAATGTACAACGCCCAAATGGAGTACACAATTATACACCACTGTTGCCATGGTATTGGCTAATGGAGTAGCTGCACAGCTGATTTGCATGTAATCAACTACTTTGGAACACCAACTGGTGGTCAGGATAGCACATGTTACTGATATTTCACTATAAAAGGATGGCTCATCACACATTCAAACCATCTGTATATACCAACAGAACATTACAAAGAAGATTGAAACACAAACTGAATAAGATGGAAATTACTGTCAATGACACCTCGGGTTACTAATAAGGTATGTAGAACACTCAGTATGTCTGTGTATGTAGTACCTGTTCTGTAATAATTAAAGTGTACGCAATGCATATAGTGGAAACAGTTATCTTGTGGTGATGTATTGTTGAGCATAGTAATGCTTGTAGTAATTATGTGTGTTCTGCTGTAGGCCACAAGGCAAACACCTCATACACCACAAGGGATGCTATATAAGGACTTTGAACACAACAATTCCTCTCCAGCCGCTGTCAGTGGCAGGGTTGCTCCAACAAGTACATGCCATAACAGGGGATAGTATATGTTGATATACTGTAACAGTAGGCATATGTATGGGTGTATTACTGAGAATAACATGTCAAAGGTGGGCCTACTGTGCAATTATGATTTGCATTGTGGGATATTGTGCCAATAACTGTGTAATGTACAGTATTGTAGGCAGATATGTATTACATTTTACATAGCATTACTGTTATTTTGGGCAAATATTAGTTATGTCTATTGGCATTTACAATACACAATAACAGGATACATATGACTTGTAGTCACCCGACAGTTTATCAGCATGATAGCAAAGTAAAATGGAAGAGTTAGTTAACTATCCATGCACATAAGACATGTAATAGGTTTATAGGTAGGTACTAGGCTGTCTGCCCAAGGGCATTTATAAGCCTAGCTAGAGTGTGTTGGCTTCCACCACCTCCTTAGGTTAGTTCCCTGTGCCTCTGTCCAGCAGAGCCACTGCAGTGATCCCTGGGGTACATGTCTGTCTCCCATCCACCCATCAAGGTTTCTCTTGAAGAGTGCTAGTGAGCAGCAGTGGCCTTAGGTCAGCTGGTGCCCTAGGCAAAAGGGCTCCACGCCGACCCCCCTCACCACCCAAGTGCCCCCATCCTGGTCTACCTACACCAAATAAATACTGGAAAAGTGCCCCTGCTAAAGCGGCACCCTAGGCAGCCGCCTAGTTGGCCTATGCCTAAGGCTGGCTATGCTAGTGAGGGTCCCTGCCTGATGTACATAGGAATCATGTTCCAAAGCATGGGGAGTGTCTGGGTCAGGAATCTATCCCTCCAGCATGTCCTAGTTATCGTTGCAGTTAGGTTTATATCTCTAGAGTATGTGGCTCTCAGGGGCTTTTGTTTAGGTGGAGCATATCCATCAATACTGAGTTGGACATGGGCCTTGTATGTCAAGCAGAGATCACCTCTGAGTATGCGGTATGCAACCGAGTACAGCTGGAGTTTCTTTAGTTGGGCTACATAGGTCATCTGTTTGAGGTCAGTATTCCTCTTGGTGTGGTAATGTTGTGGTCTTTCAAGCTGTTGCAGTTGTCTTGTAAGGTACATCCCAAATGGGGTGTTGTATCTTTTAATGGGTCTAATAAGTCATGAGTAGAGAGGCACAATGGCCTCCTTAGTTCTGGATGCAAACCCATTTGAGATTAGGGGGGCCACGTAGAAGGATATCCTAACCACCTTGGCAATATGGTTATCAAAGGAGAGATTGCTATCTACTTGGGTTTCCAGATCCCTTATTACCTTTTCTGTATGTAGGGGACTACCACCTATGTGGTAGTCCACGGGTAATTTGTTTTATCCAAAGGGGATGACTATGCACTTTTTGGCATTCAGCTTGAGGCCATGTTATTGACACCAGGTATCCGTCTCAGTGACACCCTTCTGGAGGGTGTCTGTATCAGCTGGGGAATCAATTATTATGGCCCCTAATTTACAGTCATCTGCAAACCTTTTCAGCCAAAGTCCTCCTGTGCTTGCCTGTACCTCAGAGAAGTATATACCGAACATAAGGGGTCCTAGGACCGAGCCCTGGGGGACGCCACTTGTAACTGGTTTACAGTCGGACCTAGGGTATGCAACTCTCACTGTGTGGGTTCTGTCCATGAGCCACTTTACAAAACATGAGTGATATCCAGGGGACTTAGAATTTGTAAAATGCCTATATATGGTAACTCCCTTCCTGACTTGTTAAAAGAATGGCAGATGTACAATCTTGAGGTTAGTTCTGGTTATCTGAAATGATTAAATAAATATTTCACTCCAATTGAGGAACAGTTACTATAAGTATTTCTACTGATGTTTCTAACATTAACAGCAACATGGACTATTCTTGTTATAAACATAAACTTGATCTGTTTTCAGATGTAGATGCTTATGAGAAACATCTGATTGAAACAAAAAAGAAAAAACTGGTACGTGACTTGAATGATTTTGCCACCGGGCATATATTCTCTTGGTCTGATGAGAAAACAGATAGACAAGGCTCAAGCTATGCACAGGCATTGAAAAATACTATACCATCTAACAATTTTAGCTCTACATCTACTAAAGAGCAAGAAAATTCAGATCGCTCTCATGAGCATGTGCAATTGAATCAAGCCAGAATGGCTACATGCTTGAAAGATATTCCTACTTGTTTTTCAGGTTCATCCAGCTTGCCCTTAACAGAAAATGTTCCATTTGTAATGAAAATGCAGACAAATAACTGTGATGCTGAAAATAACATCATGTCTATGTCCAGTACTCCTTTTGTACGACTGACAGCGCAAGCACTATTGAAATCGAAGGAGAGAGGTCGTTCAGTAAGTCAGACTTGTTTCAACAAGAAGAGGCAGAATTTGGGGACATCAGAAGTAGAGCAAGTCGTGCGGAACTTCTTCTTCTTTCGGCTTTTTTCCCAGTTAGGGGTCGCCACAGTGAATCATCTGTCTGCACTTGATTGGCAGTGGAGTTTTACAGTGTCGAGTTGCCAGCCCGGTGCCCAACCTTCCACAGAAGGCACAAACACGCACACACTCACACCTAGGACCAGTTTAGAATGTCCAATCCACCTACTGCAAGTCTTTGGGATGTGGGAGGAAACCAGAGCACCCAGAGGAAACCCACGCTACCACAGGGAGGACATGCAGACTCTGCACAGAAGGCACCCCAGCCGAGAATCAAACCGGAAAACCTCTTGCTGTGAGGCGGCAACGCTAACTGCTACACCACTGCAGCCTCCCACTAGAGCAAGTCGTGCAAAGCAAAATACGCAAAACCTAGTGTTTAATCTTTCAGCTATGACTTTATCTGTACAACAGTTAAAGGTATTGAACTATGGACTTAATTTTATACCTTCAGGTTATTCTAACTTCATAGATGTGCTAAATGATCTACGATTTTTAGTAAGAAATCTATCTTTAAAGCTATGTTATGGTAACAATGCTGGTGGCGTGATAGATTTCAGAAAACCAAGCAATTATGTACCTGTTCACCCCCCCCCCCCTTTAGTCGAAGCATTTTATAAATTGTGTCAAGATGATGTTTATGAGTACTTTTCAAGTAAAAGAAATCATGGTTTTAGTAATCTCAGTAGAGCAGACTTTTCTGCCTTAATGGAGTTAATACTATCTGATACACTGTGTTTCAGGCCAGCTGATAAGGGAGGAGGAATAGTGGTCTTTGACACTGTTTATTACACTGATGTTATGTTGAATATGCTTAGTGATACTGTCACTTTCTTACCACTTACTGAACTAGAAGCACAAAGGCTAATAGTAGAAGTGCAACAATGTATTGAGGACCTGTTAATAGAGGGCGCCATTGATAAACAGCTCTATGAATACTTCTTAGTAGAGCATCCCAAGGTACCATATATCCATGGACTTCCAAAGCTGCACAAGAACCCTTCTAATCCACCCATGCGACCCATTGTATCTGGCAGAGGGTGGGCCACAGAGGCACTCTCCATATATGTGGAGAAACAACTTTGCCCTGTACTTGATAAAGTCGAACATGTTTTAAAGGACACTAGACATTTTTTTCAAAAGTTAAATTTATTTTTATTTTATTTATTTTACATTTGTTTATCGGGCTAGTCCAACTGGATACATTTCCATTTTCAGCAGAGGCCCGGGGAGAAAAGCTCCACATAGAAACAAACACAAAGAAAATATTTACAAAAGCAAAGAAAGGAGGTAGAAAAAAGCAGACAAAAACATGATTCTAAACTAGATTAAACTAATCATGAATATATACTAGGAAGGACATCACCCAATTTCTATTTCAGAATACAAGATAGGAGAGTTCTATTTTAGTAAAACATTTGTGAAGATATAAATACATTCAGCAATTAATTACACATCCAAAGTTTTATAATACTTCGTAACAGAGGCTACTTACAAAGGTGCTTTTGAAATCAGCTTCCCAGGGGAATCAGTAGAGAGAAGTAAAAGAAGGTAGTATAAAAGAATAATTAGTGGAATCACAAGATTAGTCAGGATTGATGCATGGGCATAACCAGTGTGTTTTAAGATGTTTTTAAGCTTTTGTTTAAAAAGGAAGGGGGAGGGAATAGAAGTTAGAGCAGTAGGTAGAAGATTCCAATATTTACCTATGGTATTGGAGATTAGGTAGTCACCAGCGATGTTGTTAAACTTAGTTAACCTCACAAGAAGTTTGCTTGAAGAGCGTAATGAATTTAGATTAGTATAGGGGTATTTTTAGGTTGGTAAAATATCCTATGTACAAAGGTAAGTTGGGAAAGTGTCAGCATGTTTTTTAGTTCAAGCCAGTTTAGTTGCTGTAAATTCTGACAGTGGTGAGTTCTAAATGGGTTCCCTGTAGCAAATCTAGCAATGCTATTGTATGTATTTGCTAGTTTAGTGAGATTATTTTTCTTTAGGTTAGTGTATATGGGTGAAGCGTAAAGAAGAGTGGAAATAAGATGAGAGTGAGCAAGTGTAGTTTTGGCTATTGGAGTTAAAAAGGTTTTAATTCTATATAAGGAGCCCAGTTTTCTATTTACGGTTTTAATTGTGTTATTAATGTGATTATCAAAAGTGAGGTTATTGTCGATTATAATACCTAACAGCTTGGTGGTAGAGTCAGGGGATATATGTGTGCCATTATTGGATTTGATAGAGAATTCGATGGGGGGGATTTACTATTAGGCCTAAAGAGCAGAAGTTTGTTTTTTTGGCATTCAAAAGGAGGCAACGTTTCAAGAACCATGCCTCAACTATGCTAAATACATTCTGTGTTAGTGTTTGTAGTTCATATGTGGTTTTAGCAGAACATATGAGCGTAGAATCATCTGCATATTGAATACATGTAGCTTGAGGTATTGTTGCATGTAAGTCATTTATGAATAAAGAGAAGGGAAGAGGTCCTAGAATGGAGCCCTGCGGGACCCCAAGAGAGACTGGCAGTAGGGATGAAAGTTTGTTTTCCCAGAGAACTGCCTGTTGCCTGTTATTAAGGTAGGAAGTGAACCAATGAACAATCTTGAGATCAAGAGAAAGAGATTCTATGGTTTTTATGAGCAGGAGGTGGTTTACCATATCAAAGGCTTTTGACAGGTCTATAAAGAGTGCTGATGAGAGGATGTTGTTATTGTGGTTTCTACTGATGCAATCGGTAAAAGACAGGAGAGCTGTGGTGGTGCTATGAAATGGCCTAAAGTCATGCTGGCAGTTAGCTAGTAAGTTATATTGAGTTAAGTGGTCCATTAGCTAGTGGTGAATACATTTCTCCATAATTTTTGCTAAGGGTGATAAGAGTGCTATAGGCCTGTAGTTAGAATACTCATTGGAGTTACCTCCTTTATGTAAAGGGATAATGTGGGAGATTTTCCAGATAGCAGGGATGGTTCCTTCAATGATGGTTCTATTTATAAGGATGGATATGGGATAGGCAACTGCTTCAGCTGCTTTTTGAAGGTATTCAGAGGGTAACTGATCAGCAGAGTGGGTACAAGGTTTAATTTTTTGGATAAGTTTTAGGATATAGGTGGTAGAGATGGGTTGTAGTTGGAATATAGGGAGATTAGGAGATATGGAGGTTGGGAGGCTAGACTTATCTATGGAAAGGTGACTGGCTAGTGAATTAATGGTGTCAGTAAAAAAGGTATTAAAGGCATTAGCAGTTTGATGTGAGGTATTCTTTTCAGCCACTAAGGGGGAAGGTGTACTACACTGGCCTGGGTGTAGGAGTCTATTTAAGGTTGACCAGAACCTCTGGAGGTTGTTATGGTGAGTTTGCTGTAATTTACAATAGTAGTTCTTTTTGTCTGTAAAAATGGCTTTTTTAGTACTATTTCTTAACTGTCTAAAGGCTTGTTGATCTGAGGTAGTTTTGGTAGCTCTCCACTTAGCCCAAGATTTATTCCTAAGTGATATTTTTTGTCTTGTCTCTTTGGACAGTCAGGGGGCTGGTTTGGATTTAACTCTAATAGATCGTTTCGGCGCATGTTGATCAAGGATTGCTAAGAATTTGGTATTGAAATATTTGACAGCTTTTTCAAGGGTGAGAATTTTTAGAGGGTTCCAGTTACAGGCCTTTAGTTCATTTTGGAATGATAATGGGTTAAAGTGTTTGTTGCTATGTGAGATCCTATAGGTAGGGGTGTTATTAATGTCACTCTTTTGTCTTATGATGTAAGTTAAGGTATGATCGCTTACATCATCAAGCAAAGTTTCTACTAAATAAGTTAGTTGCTGTTTGTTAATAAGAATCCAATCTAAAATACTTTCTTTGTTGTTAGGTTTATTGATTCTAGTTGTAGTGCTGATTGTCTGAGAAAAGACATGAAGATTAATATGTGAGGAAGGATTATCTGTATTGACAGAAGACCAGTCATAATTAAAGTCTCCTAATATGATAGTTTCTTGTGGGTAGGTAGAAGATATGCAACTTAGGATATTCTCTATTATGGTATTATTATTTCAAGGAGGTAGATAGATACAGATGATATAGATTGATTTATTGGGGTTTAGTTGTAGTTTAGAAATAAGGAGTTCAGCCTTACTATCCTTTAGTGGGTTATAAGGTACAGAGGAGATCTGTAGTCCAGTCTTAAACAGAAGTGCTACTCCCCCACCCTTACGTTTTATGTGGTCCATTCTCAATATGTTGTAGCCTGGGGGAAGTATTGCATTGTCTTTAGTACCAGGCTTCAACCAAGTTTCAGTAAGACAGAAGATGTCAAAGGAGTGAATATCAAGGAGGGCATGGAGATGGGCAATCTTGTTGTTAATACTGCGGATATTGAGATGTCCTATAAGTAAGGCGTTTGAGACAGTGGTTAGTGTTGGGAGGGTAGAGTTTGTGATATTATAAGTTGTATCAGTGGAGACATAAGTTGGTCCTGAGTTAGGGTGGATGTCACCATGGCTTAGGGTTGGAGTTTTAAGCTCTAAAGGTGGTTTGCAGGAGAAGCTGGTTAGATATTTGAGTCTCCTTATATTTGGATTATTGAAGTTAATATGTACAAATCGATGGTATTTGGCTAGCAGGTAGTTGGAGGTAGATGTGATGTTTAAATTAATATGTGTTTGGGTAGTAAATTGAATGGCTGTTTGTTTGAGACAGTAATTAAAGTGGTAATAATTAACTTTTTCATAGAAAGTAAGGAGATAGGCCAAGGTTAAGCCTAGAAAAAGTGTGGGTATGAGTGTTAGTTTGGTTAGGCTAGTTTTAGTTTTAGAAGACATACTGCTAAGAATAGTTATAAAGCTCTACAGAGATAGAGTTAGGATATAACTACAATTTGAATTATAGGGAAGGTATAGTCTTTCCTGTGAAGAGTAGCTACCGGTATATGTATAAGGTAAGGTACTATAAGAGAGGCAATAAAGGAAATAAGTTAGGAAGGATGAGGTGGAGTTGTGTCAATTGACAGTTACATGGGAAAGGTTGACTCAGGGAGAGGGTGTGGTAAGGGAGGTATAAGTGTAAGACCACTGGGAGTAGGTGGGATATGAGGGTAGGGTAGGGGAGCGACGCAGGGCAGAACCAGTTAGTAGATTGTGTGGAGCCAATCAGGCCTTTCAGAGAAGCTAAGCACCAATGTCTCTTAGCCAGGTAAGAAACACCTTATTGTGGGTGTTTTAACAGTAACGTTTATACAAATCCAGCAATCCCTTACTCTGGAAAGTGGAGTCTGCTATACGAACCTTTAGGGGATAAATTGGGTTAGCAGTAAGTAAGATAAGCAGCACAGAGATCCAGAGCAATGCTCCAAAGTGGACTAAAAGCAATCGGTCTCTGTATTCTGCTGCCATCTAGTGGTGTGAAGGAAGGACCTCAGCTTTAAAGTTAAGTAAGAAATAATTCTATGTGGGAGGAAAACGGCCTAAGTTAATTCCGCGAGTGTGCTGGCCCAGTTCCAAAAAATGACTGTAGCAAAGTTAAAGAAAAATAAATGCACATACAGCAAGTCTAGGAGGCTATCAGCTATAGCCTACACTGAGAGGTAGAAGGGATGCGTCCTGAGTGTCCACACTTTAGTAGACAGCCTTGTAGCTTCAAAAAAAAAAAACTTGTAATAAATATAACAGCAGAGGGGGACAACCTGATTAGCAGTGCTAAGCTTCCAGGAGCAAATCTAGAAGGCTATCAGCTATAGCCTACACTGAGAGATAAAAGGGATGCGTCCTGAGTGTCCACACTTTAGTAGACTGCCTTGTAGCTTAAAAAAAATACACTTGTAATAAATATAACAGCAGAGGGGGACAACCCGATTAGCAGTGCTAGGCTTCCAAGAGCAAATCTAGAAGGCTATCAGCTATAGCCTACACTGAGAGGTAGAAGGGATGCGTCCTGAGTGTCCACACTTTAGTAGATTGCCTTGTAGCTTCAAAAAAAATACACTTGTAATAAATATAACAGCAGAGGGGGACAACCCGATTAGCAGTGCTAGGCTTCCAGGAGCAAATCTAGAAGGCTATCAGCTATAGCCTACACTGAGAGGTAGAAGGGATGCGTCCTGAGTGTCCACACTTTAGTAGACTGCCTTGTAGCTTCAAAAAAAATACACTTGTAATAAATATAACAGCAGAGGGGGACAACCCGATTAGCAGCGCTAGGCTTCCAGGGAGCAGCACACCACGTGGACGACCAAGGGGACGCCTTCACTAGGGAGATACCGCACTCTCCAAAACTAAGAATATAGCATCCATGGGACCAGATGACATCCCAGGCTGTGTACTACATGAACTACAAAATGAGCTGGCACCTCACCTATGTATCATGTTTAATCATAGCCTCACCTCAGGCTTCGTGCCCACTGAGTGGCGCACAGCTACAATTATCCCACTCCACAAGGGGGGATCCACCTTGGATCCCAGGAACTACTGTCCCATCAGTCTGACAAGCCTGATTTGCAAGGGCATGGAACGCATTATCATGGAACTTATAAACAAAGACATTGGCAACCTTCAAACACTGGACCCCACCCAGTTTCATTTTGTGAAGGGACGATCTTGTCTCCTGAATCTGATTGACTTCTTCAAATCAGTCTCCAGAGCAGTGGACGAGGGTAAGGCAGTCCACACAGCCTATCTGGACCTCACCAAGACCTTTGACACCATCCCCCACTCTGGAATCATCGATAAACTTACTAAGCTGGGCATAAATCCCTACATCACTCGATGGGTTGCTAACTGGCTTACTTACAGAACCCAGACAGTAAAAGTAGCCGACTCCAAATCCAGCTCCAGACAAGTGACAAGTGGAGTACCTCAGGGTTCAGTCCTGGGACCACTCTTGTTTGGCATCTACTTCTCTGAAGTACAGGCCAACACTAAGGGACTCTGGCTAACAAAGTTTGCAGATGACTGCAAACTGGGAGCCATTATTGAATCCCCAAATGATGTGGATATTCTACAAAAAGGCCTTAGAGAAACAGATGCCTGGTGCCAGAGCCATGGGCTCAAGCTTAATGCTAAGAAATGTATAGTTATCCCCTTTGGAAAAAAACATGTACCCATGAATTACCACATAGATGGCAGGACACTAAACATCGAAAGTGTGATGAGAGACTTAGGGACACAGGTGGACAGTGGTCTCACTTTCGATAACCACATTACCACAACAGTCAGGAAATCCTTCTATGTGGCACACCTCATCACTAAGGGCTTTTCATCCAGAAAAAAGGAGGTCATTGTCCCACTGTACTCATCCCTCATTAGACTCATTATAGATTATAATGCCCCGTTTGGTATGTACCTCACAAGACATCTGCAACAGCTGGAAAGGCCACAGAAATACCTCACTAAAAGAATCACAGGCCTAAAGCAGATGCCATATACTGACCGTCTAAAAAAACTCCAGCTATACTCTGTGGCATATCGTCTACTTAGAGGTGATCGCTGCTTAACATACAAGGCCGTGTCAAACCTGAGCTGTTGGACATGCTTCACTTAAAGAAATCCCAATCCCTCAGAGCCACACGCTCCAGGGATCTAAACCTTGTCATCACAATGAACAAAACATGCTGGAGGGATGGGTTCCTGACCCAGAGACTCCCCATAATCTGGAATAGACTGCCCATACATATCAAGCAGAGCGCCTCATTGGCCCTCTTCAAAAGGAACCTTGATGATTGGATGGGAGATAGGAAATTCACCCCGGGGATCATGTCAGTTGCCCTGCTAGACAGGGGCCTGGAGAAGTAAATATTGTGGGAAGAAATATCCAGGGAATTGTTATGGCTAGGCTTGCATAGGCCCTAGGGTCGATAGCCTAGTACCAACCTATGAACCTATGAACCTATGAGATAGGGTTTTAAAAATCTATCTTTTTTAAATGAATGGAAGTTAAAGGGATTTACTAATGATGTGCTACTAGTCACTATGGATGTGACATCACTTTTTACATGTATCACTAATGATACTGGGGTAGACTTTGTTAGAAATTTTTTGACACAGAATAGTACATATAACATGAATAAGGTTCATCTGATTTGCTCCCTTTTAGAAATTATATTGGAACATAACTTGTTTATGTTTGAAGGCTCCTTTTATTTACACTGAATGGGTGTAGCTATGGGCACGGTTTGTGCCAATAACTACGCTAACATGGTCATCACCCAGTGGGAGTCTGATTTTGTTTTTAATGAAAATAATATTTTTTTCTAGGTTCATTCTCTATTATGGTCATTTTGTGGACGATGTGTTTTTTGTTTAGGAGAATGATTATTCTTCCTTGTGTGAGTTTGTTGAATATCTTAATAGCAGCACCAGCTTTTTGAAATTTTCATTTAGCTCATCTAATGAGAAGATTTCCTTTTTTGGATGTACAAATTATTATAGCCCCTGATGGCATTGAGACACAGATTTATACTAAATCTTGTAAGAGCAATAACATTTTACATGCCAAGAGTATGCATCCGAAATCTGTAAAGAGGAATGTGCTAAAAGTGCAGTTTTATAGATCTACCTGGCTGCATACAAAGGACAGTTGTATGTATGAATCTCTTGAAGAAATTTCAAATAATTTTAAAGAAAAAGGCTATCCACAGAATGATATATCTGGGGCACAAGATGAGGTTGTCTCATTAAGGGACCCTGTCAACAACAAGACTGGGAACTTGTTAGGTAAGGCAAGAATGTGCCTCACCTTCTCCAATGATTCTTCTGCCATATGCAATATTATTAAAAAACACTGGAAAATGATACGATCAGATGCTAAATGTAAGGAGACATTGGGTGAAGTGCCACAATTTACCTTTAAAAATCAGAAATGTCTAAAGAGACTGCTCTGTTATAAATCCAAAAGAGTTGTTAATAATGGGAATGAACATTTAGGGAATGCTATTTCAGGGACCTTTCCTTGTCATAAATGTACCATGTGTTCTTATGTAAGTAATGATGATATGTATGTACACCCTGTGACTGGACATGTCTATGAGCTTAAGGCATATGCTGACTGCAATGTGTATTTAGCTTCGTGTGAGCTCTGCAGAATTTTTTATGTGGGCAAGACTAACAGGTGTTTGCGAGATCAGATAAGTGAGCATCTTTACAATATCCGGAGAAATTATAGTAAAAATGTCCTTGCAAAACATGTTACCCAAATGAGAAATAATCATCATTTTAAATTTTCAGTATTAGAGATTTGTCAGCTTAATGTTAGAGGAGGTGATATAACAACTAGGACTGAATGTCAAGAGGCAAAATGGATGTTACTTTTACAAGCTGCAGGGACTAAGGGGTTAAATGAGTTCACTCCCCTTAAACCT
Organism: Protopterus annectens; assembly: GCF_019279795.1. Taxonomy (NCBI): domain Eukaryota; kingdom Metazoa; phylum Chordata; order Ceratodontiformes; family Protopteridae; genus Protopterus; species Protopterus annectens. Next base: position 847,186,413 of record NC_056734.1, read on the forward strand.
ATTTTAAAGTCATGTGATCTGCAGCACTAATTGCTTGTATTATTTAAATTGTAACTGCTACTACTGTGTAGATCTGAAGAAGTACTCTGTTATGTAAGAAAGTGCTAATCTTTTCTTTTATTTTATGTATTGAATCAGTGCGCTTTATTGGATTTATTAAATTTTCTTGCAGTACTGCAGTTTGGTTTACGTTGATACACTTTGCAAAACATCTCGTGACATAGGTGTTAATGTGCAGGTAGATGGGTATGTCGATAATACCAGAATGGGGAATGGTGTTGAAAGTCTTTGAGAGATCAAGGTAGGCTGTGTGGACCTCCTTACCCTCATCTAATGCCTTGGTAACTGTCTCAAAGAAGTCCACCAGGTTTAGGAGGCATGGTCTGGCCTTAACAAAGCCAAACTGGGTGGGGTCAAAGGTTTGGAGGTAACCAATTTCTCTGTGAATGAGATCCCATGATGATGTGATCCATAGCCTTGCAGAACAGGCTAGTCAGGCTTATAGGGCAATAGTTCTCGTGGTCCGTTGTGGCGCCACCTTTGTGGAGTGGGATAACTGTTGCTGTGCACCATTCAGGGGGCATAAAGCCTGATGCGAGGCTATTATTGAACATGGTAATTAAGAGGGGAGCCAATTTGTTCTGAAGTTTGTGTAAAATACAGCCTGGCATGCTGTATGGTCCCATGGATGCTGTGTTTTTGGCTTTAGAGAGTGCAGCTTTTACCTGTGTAGTTGAGATTACAGGGACTCTGCATTGTTCCTGTATAGATATGGGCCCTTTAGGGGGTGAGAGGGGGTTAAAGTTAGCACTGAACCTATCTGCCAGGATGTTGCCAATATCAGTCAGTTCTGTAATGTTTGTGCCTTAGTGCTGTAAGTCAGAGCAGATGTGGGTGTTACCATCGAGACTAGTGACATACCTATAGAATGCTTTGTGGTTGTCCTTGGAATTAGTGGTGGTTATGTTTACATAGCTAGCTTTGGAGGATCTTATAAGGGATCTCAGATTCTTACTGAGGCTGACCAGGGAGCTCCTCCACTCATGGGATAGTACTCTCTTTTGCAACAGTTTCTTCCTTCTTTTGTACAGTTTGTTTATGGCAGGGGATCACCAGATTGGCTTCCTTTTTTTGGAGGCTAGCGTCTTGGTTCTCTTTGGGATAGCACGATCCATGCAGTCATGTAAGTGCTTATAAAGTGCATTTGTGTAGGATTCAGCAGTTGTAACTGTATTGTCCATCTGCATGGGTGTCATGATGTTTACCACTTCTGTCTTAAGAAGCCTGAAGTTGGCTTTGTAGAAATATTTTACTGTAGTTTCCTTAATGGGGGGTGGTGGTGGGATGTGGATATCAAGGGTGATTAGCTTATGGTCGGATCGGACCAACGAGGAGTTGACCTCAGGTGTGGAACACCAGTCACACATGCTGGTAATGACTAGGTCTAGGATATTGTTGCCCCTGGTAGGGGTGTGGATAAGTTGATCCAGGCCATTGGAGTTTATGAATTCCAGAAAGCATTGGGCTAATGAGTTGGTACACAAGTAGTTATCCCAGTTAATGGTGGGTAGTGTAAGTCGCCCATTAGTAGGGTGTTTGGTTGAACCCTAATAATTTCCAGTACATCAAGAAGAGAGGAGTAAGAATCCTGGGGCATGGTGGGGGATCTATAGCAAACTACAACTTTGATTGCAGGTTTGCCCAGAGTTGGCTGCACTTGGATAAACTTGGATGCATTGTGCTAAGCAACTAGCCTAGAGGTGTGGATATCCTTAATAAATATGGACACACCTCTGCCTTGGGTGTTCCGGTCCAGGTTACATGGCCGAAAGGTGTGGTATGAGTAATAGCCTGGTAGTGCAGGGGTGCTCTCTGGAGCCTTGAACCAGGTCCCAGTCACTGCACAGATATCGATGTGGTCCATTACAAGGACTGCCTCGAGTGAGTGCATTTTGAGATTAAGACTTCAAGTATTGAGTAGCATTACCCTCAGTTTTTGCTTGCCTGTTCCTGTTATGGTGGTGAATATGTTATTTGAACCTTGCCTAAAAATGGCACTATAGGGGCAGCAAGAGCCTTAGCCAGTATCCAGAATCCCAGGGGCGACAGGTGCAGGCCATCTGTGGCAAAGCATCGTGGTCTGTCGACCATGTCATCCCAAGCAGACAGATACTGGATACCTTTAGAATGACACCAGAAGCTTAACCAATTGTTGAAGTCAATCATTTTGTCCTTGTACTGTGGTATCATTTTGGGTGATGGCAGAATGCTACTCAGGGCTAGGGCCATACCTGCCTGGGCTACAAAATCGGAGAGCTCTTCCATGTCTCGTTACATGTAGTCCAGGGAGGTACATCTCAGGTCATTTACACTAACATGGACAATGACAGAGTCATATTGTACTTGTTGTGGAGTGACCTGAGTGCGTGGGTTATGTGGTGGATCCTGGTACCCAACAGGCAGCTGACAGTAACCATCTCCTTGTTTAGCCTGGTGAGTGGGACATCAGTGTGCCCAACTATTGAGTCACCTATAACTAGTGTGTTGGGTACGTTGTTTTGCCTTATTGGCTGTGGTTGATTGGCACACTGAGTCTGTGGGCTATGTGTCATTGGGGTTGTGTTGGGGGATGGAGGCTGCTTGCGTTTCTGCTTTGGAAGTCTCTGTTGCCTAGGCAGCTTATTATTGAGAGCCTCTGCAAATGTTTTTGTGTTACTATGTTTGGAATCTGGTGGTGGAGATTTAGTGAGACTATGTGATGAGTGTGGTTTGGTGCAAATGTTTACCTTCTCCACATGACTGTCACGTTCAGTCTTGGTTGGAGAGAGCTTTACCTCCAGTTTGGCTAGATAAGTGCATCTCTCACAGGTTGTAGTGTTGGGTGGTAGGAGGAGAGGGTTGTCTGTGTACATGAGACAATTTCTACATTGCCTCAAGATGCCCATATTCATCAGATAGACAGGAGAGAACACTGGGAGCTGACCCTTGGGCATGCCTGAATATAAAACTATTTTCCTCTAGATAAGTGAGGAAAGTGAGTACAAGAGCTGTTTTACTCTAAGCACGTGAGAAAAGTATGTACAAACACTGTTTACCTCTAGGTAATGAGAAATATTGAGTGCTATAGTTAATAGTAGCTTATTTAGTGCTTACATGTTCTGAACAAGTGCTGAGCAATGAATAAGCAATCCTGATAGGGTCTTGGATAACATAAACACATTGCTCCCCCAACAGGTACACAATCATATATCCATGTACACTACAGAGCCCCTGTAACCACAATTATGCAGGTACAAGCTGCACTCAGGCTGCATGGGACCTGTCCACATCCCAGGTTGTATCATACACATATGGCAAAACAATTTGCTCTCCACATACACATCATGTAAAACATACCTTCATGTCAGGCTGTGTACACACTGAATGGTGCACACCAACAGTTATCACAACCCACAAAGGGGGAGACACCACTGATAATGGAAGGTACTGCACTACTACCCTGCTGAGACTGGTTTGAAAGGCCATGAACCTTAATCAACTTATGTGATGTCAGCAGTACAGATGTAGATGACAGTAAGCTTGATTTCACACTGCATATCATAACCTTGCCAGGTCATATGACATCATCACCTATACTGTGTTCCACCTACACTCAGTATACTAGATGTACATTCGTATGTCACAGGAGTATTCTGCAAGTGGACTGCTTGCAGAACCAACACTACAGAAGGTGTCTGACTAATACATGCACATCACACCAGTGCCAGCTACAGTAAGACAGGGTTAATTCATTGTACTCCCCCTCATTGTAGACTATACCACACAGACTAACAGAAGCCATCTGCCTATTGAAGTATGTGAATGACTATGACCTAGGAGCAATAGCTGACTCAGAGTGTTGTGGACAACATACAGAAGGGGCTTTGTGGGTGAGGTGTGTGACATATGGCCACAATCTGACAGCTGCACATTGCATTGCCACCACTATGTTAATAACCCTGTACCCATGAACCACCACCTAGGCAGCGGTCAACATAATGGACACTGTGTGTAAGGGATGCAGCTGGGCAGTTATCTTTCCTGAGATAGTAACATCACTACACCTGTCAGGTAGTCGTAAGTGGCAACCCTAATCATGACAGGGTGCCATCCATGAATATAGAGATCATTGTTCAGCCATACTCATCACTCAAGTGACCCATATCAGATCACATATTACACACCAGCCTTCTCAATCCCAATCTCCACTATGTAGCATGATGCCTACCTTGAATAAAGCCATGTCCAACCCAGTGATGTTGGACATGCTACACGTACACATCCTAATCTCATATACATACTTCATGGACATCCACCTTCCTAGTACAAGGATCACCACATGCTGGACAGATCCTTGTGTCATACACTTTACATACTCCTGCCATACTATGCATCCCTGTCCAGCAAAGCTGCCCCTCTTTCAGACATGGTGTGATGACCGCATGGTAAATGTATCATTAACCCTGTGGATCAATCATGTGGCACTGCTTTACCTGGCCCCAGAAACCCACCTGTCGGCACAGCTAGGTAACCTTACATCCTAGGCTCATACATGGCCCAGGGCATATAGCCTACTAGTTAACTTTGACAGTACATGCTATAGTTGATAACCAGCCCTGCAAATATCATAAGGCTAGCCAGTGTCCCATGTGTATCACGTGTGCAACACAGGTGATACATGGCAGGATGTTGAACTGCTGTACAGTGCCATGTAGATGTATATGGCAAAATACATACATGTAAAACCTTCCGTGAGCATGACTGCAGGGTCACAGGTCATGTCCGTTAAGGCAGTGTAAGTCTTCATATGTGACATATACACAGCATCAAGGTCGACTGCATTAATGTGGGCACATCCAGGCATGTGCTGATAGGTAAGAACACCAGTACAGGCAAACAGACATGCCCACATCAAGACAGCATCCACATGGAGTATGAGCAATGTAATCAGGTGACACACACACACATATATGGGGATAATATCCAATCGACATTGAGTGTCACATGTGTGTGACAAACATGTCAGTGGTGTCAGGGTCATGTAGATTTGCAAAGGCAACTATTTAATCGTAATAAATGTGATACACATGTATGTTCAGCTGTAGCTCTGTGCATCTCTGAGTTACTGTGACCTGTCTCCATTATTATGTCTTCCAGGTATGCCGCATGCAAGGCTACCAGCTTATACACGATTGGAGGATGAGGCCCTCATCCCATACCTACATGGCAGTTATGATGTCCTGTTTAGCCATGTGCCACAGGATGCAATAGCAGTGGGATACCCTGTGGCAGGCCACCAACCCAGCCCTCACTCATACGTACCGAGGAGCTACTGGCCAACCTGGGGACACCTGCAGAACAACATCCACAAGCCTTAGCTGACATCGTGGAGGTGGATGTCTCTCAACCACTGAGCCTGGAGTTGCCTGGTAAGTCACTATTGCACATATAACAACTATATCCCATATAGTTACATGTGTCACTGTACAATATGTAATGTAACATCATATGCGAGTCATGTATACACACATGCCGCATACTATAGTATGCTACTCTGTGTATGCACACATGTGCATACTCCATAGTATAGTCTATTGTACTGGCGTATGTGTTAACATGCACATTGCACCCTGTAGCTATCATACCTGCGCAAATAATTATCATACTGCCGTGTCACTCCTATTTAGGTACATCTGGCATTCTGCTAAGACAGCAGCCCATTGCAGGTGAGACTGTTATTATTTCTCAGGCATGCTAATGCACAGATCTATCTGCCAGGCTTGCACCTGTCACCTCTGGGCTTTCGGATACTGGCAAAGGCTCTTGCCACCCCCATAGTGCCTTTTTTAGGCAAGGCTCAAAAGACAAACCCACCTCCATAGACAACACAAGGAAAAACAAAGTAAGTGTAATGCTACTCAACGCCAGAAGTCTAAACCTCAAAATGCAAGCACTCAAGGCTCTCCTCAGCATGGAGAATATCGATGTCTGTGCAGTAACAGAGATCTGGTTCAAGGCTCTCGAGAGCACCCCAGCACTACCAGGTTATACCTCATACCATGCTTTTCGGCCCCATAACTTGGACCGAACCACAAAAGGAGGGGGAGTATCCATATTCATCAAGGATACCCACACCTCCAGGTTAGTGGCACTGCATGAAGCATCAGAAACCATCCATGTGCAACTAACAGTGGACAAAACTGCATTTCAGTTTATAGCCTGCTACAGACCACCATCCCAGACTATGGAACCTCACGTGGCTTTCCTGAGAACATTGGAGAATATGAATGTCTCTCCAAATACCTTTATATTGGGTGACTTCAACTACCCAAGCATAGACTGGGAACACTACTCAAGCCCTTACAGCCTAGCCCAGAGGTTCCTGGAATTTATAAACTCAAATGCTATGGAACAACTGGTCACCATGCCTACAAGAGGGGTAAACATACTTGACCTGGTCATCACAAACATGGGGACTCTATGCTCTACACCAGAGGTACACCCCTCTTTGGTAAGATCAGACCACAAATTAATCTCGCTGGACATCCACATCCCGACCCCACTACCACCCCAAAAAAACACAGTAAAAGACTTCTCCAAGGCTAATTTCACACTCCTCAAAACTGAAGTGAAATCACTCATAGCTCCCAGGCCAGTGGAAACTACTGCTCAAACAGCAGAGTCCTATATAAATGCATTCTATGGACATCTTCAGGTATGCATGGATCATGCAATCCCAAATAAAACCAAGACCCAATCCTCCAAAGACAGACGTCCTGTCTGGTGGACCACAGCCATAAATAAACTATACAACAAAAGGAGAAAGCTACTGCAGGATAGAGCAAAATCTCTCGATAAGAAGGCATCACTGATCAGTACTAGCAAAAAACTACGGTCCCTCATAAAATCTTCCAAGGCCAGCTTCGAGAGAAAAATTGCACAAGACACCAAAGATAACCACAAGGCTTTCTTTAGTTATGTTAGAAACCTGGGTGGCAACTCCCAGATATGCTCGGAGTTAATCCAAAATGACAAAAAATACACTAAACCCACAGACATTGCCAACATCCTGGCGGACAGGTTCAGTGCAAACTTCTCATCCCCTCCCCCCCCAAAGGAGCAATTATCTATCCCAGCAGAGAGTCGTCTCCCTGTCATCACAGATGTTGAGGTAGGAGCTGCCCTCTCCAAAGCAAAAAACACAGCATCAATGGGAACGGACGGTGTCCCGGGCTGCATCCTACAGGAGCTCCAAGAGGAGCTAAAACCTCATATTAGGCTACTGTTCAAGCTCAGCCTTTCTACAGGTTATGTACCCAAGGAATGGCGTACAGTAACAGTGGTTCCACTCCACAAAGGTGGAGCCTCAATGGACCCTGGGAACTATCACCCCATAAGCCTGACTAGCCTAGTCTGCAAGGCCATGGAGCGGATCATCATGGGACTCATAAACAAAGACATTGGGGAACTACAGACGCTAGATCCTACACAATTTGGCTTTGTTAAAGGCAGATCCTGCCTCCTGAACCTAGTAGACTTCTTTGAAACAGTCACCAAGGCCATAGATGAAGGGAAGGTAGTCCACACTGCCTACCTGGACCTCACAAAAGCCTTTGACACCATACCCCACTCTGGCATCATAGATAAGCTCTCCAGCCTAAATATCAACCCCTATGTCATAAATTGGGTTGCAAACTGGCTCAAGGACAGAACCCACATGGTCAGAATTGTGGGAGCTATGTCAGACTCTAAACCTGTTACAAGTGGCGTCCCGCAAGGCTCAGTCCTGGGACTGCTCTTGTTCGGTATATATTTTTCAGAGGTACAGGCCAACACGGGAGGACTATGGCTGACCAAGTTTGCAGACGACTGCAAACTGGGTGCCATAATCGACTCTCCAGCTGACACAGGCATCCTCCAAAAGGGTCTCACAGAGACGGACAACTGGTGCCAAAACCCATGGCCTGAAACCAAGCACCAAGAAGTGTATAGTCATACCCTTTGGAAAAAACAAAGTGCCCACAGACTACCATATAGGCGGTAATCCATTAAGTACGGAGGAAGTAATTAGGGACCTGGGAACCCAAGTTGATAGTAATCTCTCCTTTGACAACCATGTTGCCAAAGTGGTTAGAAAGACCTTCTATATAGCCCACCTCATCATGAAAGGGTTCACATCTAGATCCAAGGAGGTCATTGTGCCCCTTTACTCATCCCTCATCAGGCCCATAATTGAATACAATGCCCCATTTGGGATGTACCTTACCCGACACCTGCAGCAACTGGAGAGACTACAAAAGTACCTCACCAAGAGGATCAAGGGTCTCAAACAGATGAACTATGCTGCCAGGTTAAAGAAACACCAGCACTACTCAGTTGCATATTGCCTACTTAGAGGCAATCTGTGCCTGACTTATAAAGCCATGTCCAACCCAGAATTAATGGACATGCCCCACCTCAAAAAATCCAAATCCACTAGAGCTACGCACTCAAGGGATTTGAATCTCAACACAGAAATTAATAGGACATGCTGGAGAGACAGATTCTTGACCCAGAGGCTCCCAGTACTCTGGAATAGAATCCCAGTCCATATCAAGCAGAGCCCCTTGCTGACTCTCTTCAAGAGAAATCTTGACGAGTGGATGGGAGATTCTAAGTTCACTCTGGGGATCACTTCTGTGTCACTACTAGACAGAGGCTCAATAAAGTAACCAAAAAAGGGCACAGTAAAACCCATTTTTATAAGGGGTGGCGTAAGCCAAATACACTCTGGCTAAACTGATAAATGCTCTAGGGCATATAGCCTAGTATCAGCCTATGAACCTATGAACCTATGTGGCCATTTACCACATGTACACATAATGTATGGTCCTGTCACAATATATAAGTCACATCTGCAATTCATCATAATGGCTACCCATGTGCAATACTTGCAAACTATGTGTAACACCGACATGAAACCTCACAAACTGTCATTGCCAGATGTGTGGACAGCTGTGCATACAATGGTGGAGGTGTTGTTCACTGTAGGGACATGTACTACCGATCAGAACTACACATGTGGGGAATACAAACAGTACTACACAGCGAGCTGGAGTATGTCCAGCCCACAGGATTCACCTGTGTGGATTATACCCCTGCTATGAATGTCACACAATGTGATGTGCTATCTGACATGTCCATGACATGTAGTGGGCAGGCTGCAACACTGCCTAACTATCCTGTAAAACATATCCAACATACCAAACATGCAACCCATTGTCTGAATAACCCTGTCATCAATGGAGCATACAACATCTATGGGTGTATGTCATATGGAACAACACAGATATATGAAATAAACGCCCATCACAACCATTTGGCCAACACATGTTCACACATGGGCATGGAGAATGGCCAGAGACATGAAGCAACACACACAGTAGATGTGATGTGCTTGTGTGTACACCCTGTCATACATTGGCTCCACATGGTCCAACTATGGCCTTTGTGTAATGGTTATATTGCAGGTATGGAACACTAGACATCCTACAGGCCTGTGCACAGCTTGTGTAGGTGTAACATCAATCCACCACATAAGATGTGTTGAAGATCTTGAGTGTGTCACGACATGACAGCAGTCACCTGTACAATATCCACATACATACACAGACAACCACATCAGCCCACAGATACAGTACTTTCCCCTTGCTGGTGTCAGACATCACTGTCATCCATGCACCTCAGCTGTGTGTGTGTGTGTGTGTGTGTGTGTGTGTGTGTGTGTGTGTGTGTGTGTGTGTGTGTGTGTGTGTGTGTGTGTGGTACACAGATGTCATGTGGGACATGGTGTACTGACAAGTTTACCATGTCTGGCCATAGCTGCCAGGCAGCAGCAATATGTTTACAGATGTACAGGGGTGTCATCCGTATGCCCTCCAGTGACCTGTGTCACACATTCCACATCAAGGTTTAGTGTGCATACACCTCAGTGACGTGGGTCACATTTCACAGTATATATGTATTGTGTATGAACACAGTCATGGCTATGAACTGTGTCTGTAATGCACACTGTATAGCAATAGAGACACCTCATGATTCCCTGCAATGGCCATGCTCACCAGCTACATGTGCAGTATATCTGTAGGGCGGACAGACAACACTGCATTGGGACACCATTACTCCACTGTATATGTGACAGGACACCATTGTGTTAAACATGTATGCATGTCATTGCACACATTAGCAGATCACATGTCATACTACATTTGATTGTCAAGGTCATATGCCACACATCAGGCAGGTGTACTGTTAACCTGTGCTGGTCTACATGGTGTAACACAGGGATGTATGCTAACTACTACTATGAATGTGTAATTTGCATGCCTTCTGCTATGACACATGCATGCTGCTGTGTGCAACCCAGGGATATATGATAACTACCACTATTATTGTCTGAGCTGCATGCCATCTGCCGTATCACATGCATGTCGCATGCCTTCTGTTATGTCACATGCATGTTGGGTGCCATAGCGTGTGTGTGCCTGTGTGTGTGTCTGTGTGTGTGTGTGTGTGTGTGTGTGTGTGTGTGTGTGTGTGTGTGTGTGTGTGTGTGTGTGTGCGTGCGTGTCTGTGTGTGTGTGTGTGTGTCTGTGTGTATGCGTGTGTGTGTCTGTGTGTGTGTGTGTGTGTGTGTGTGTGTGTGTGTGTGTGTGTGTCTATTGTATAGATTGTAATGTAAAGTTTTTGTCTGCCCCTCACAGGTGATGTAGGTGTGTTCCCCTCCTGCAGTCCATCTGATGTTAGTGTCCCCACAGACTCTAGCAGTGATGATGAACTTATGATTGAGGCACAGGCAGGATTATCAGTGGCTGAATCTGTGCCATTGGTTGCCATTCCACCTATATCCCCCTCATCCCCACACACAGTTCTCATGACAACACATACCCCATCACCAGTGGCCATAGAGGAAGGACAGTTGGCATGTGGTAGCTTGGAACAGGAAAGTGTGGAGGCTATGGAAGGTGTGCCTGCACACCATGTTGTCAGCCAACTGACTGGTGATGCCCCACATAGGCATGTGGCCAGTGCTGCTTGTAGGAGGACCTCTGGCCGACATGCCCCTGCAAGACAGAGCTCAGCAGCTGGTGTCACCAGATGCATGTTTCAGGCTGTAATGGCAGCACAGTCACATGTTGAATGGCACAACAGAGAAGGGCAGAGGCTTCAGAGGGCTTCTATCCATTCTTTAAACAACAACATCCAGGCAATGGCAAATGCTCAACAGCAGATTGCTGAAGTTTTGGATATACGATTGAGTGACATGGTTGGAATCCGTGACTGTGGCATGATAATCCGCGAGCATGAGCTGTCTGTGCTGGGACATGTGGTAGGAGTAAGGCGTCAAGCACGTGGACATAGGCCAGCTACATCACCTGGTGCAGGTCTACGTGAACGAGTTACCTCACATGCCTGCTCCCACAGTGGCGGTAGCAGCAGCAGTGCAGCTGGTGCTGTGCTGTCCACACCAGGACACAGCAGGCTAAGTGCACGTGGCCCTGGATGGTCCCAACAGGGACACAGTTCCAGTGGACATGTGTCATCAGACAGTACCCAATCTGCACCTCTGCCTGGTAGTGCCCGTGCAACCCCTGGCAGGCACAGGTCACATGGCTGTGGCCGGACACTGGGATCTGTGAAACCTGGCCTGTGCAGTCTGGAGCTGTCAATAATACCCCTGTGTAGGCCATACACATGCCATAACTGTGTGCGTACATACATGCACATACCGGAAACATATGTAGGGCACCGCAACACACTCATGCATACCATCCACACACGGCCAATTAGATCAAAGGCCCTAACCCACACACATGATGTCATCCAATGGTGCAGCCTAGGCCTCTGGCAAACATTATCACCCTGTGCATATGGCCAGTTTCATCTATCCTGACTCTTCGACTAAACTGCTAGGAATTACCATTGATAACAATCTCACTTTTGATCAAAACATCAATAACACCATCAAAACAGTTAACAAAAAATTAGGATCCTTATACCGTATTAAACCATTTCTCACACCATCTACCAGAGCTACCATCGCCCACTCCCATCTGATATCTACTCTCTTCTATGCCTCACCTATCTTCGCTAACCTTAAGAAGGCCAACCTGAATAAACTAGCAACTTGTTACAACAGCATTGCGCGTTTTGCCACTAGTAACCCTTTCAGAACTCATCACTGTCTTAATTTGAAACTTTTAGGCTGGCTTGAACTACAAAACTGTCTTCTGATCGCACAACTTACTATTGCCCACAAAATATTGTACCAACCAGATAACACCCCTATACTTTCACAACTTTTACTCCCTTACAACAATCTTACCTCCCTTCGCTCCTCTAGTAAACTCTTGACCAAATCCATTAAGTCCCACAACTTAGCTGGTGAATCTCTTTTCACTAATACTGTAGGTAAAACTTGGAATCTTCTACCCACTGATATCACTCTTATAGCTTCCTTACCTCTCTTCAAACAAAAAATCAAACTGTACTTCCAAAATCACTGGCTTTGTTCATGTAGTACTCAGACTGACCTTCCTCTCTCCCCTGTGCTCTTCCTTTAACCTTACACTGTACTTAATTGCTAAGTAAATTCCTACATTTTCTCTTGCCCTTTTCACTCCCTTCAGGCTATGACTCACTTCTCTTTCTCTTCCCTGTCCTCTTTCCTGTCCCCTTTTCTCCTCTCTCTTCTAGACTTTTGTCTCACTCTATTCTCCCATCCTGTACTACTCTCATATTCCTTTCCAGTCTGTTCTTACATTATTTTTTTTATTTTCTTCGACTATTTGTTGAAGCTTATTTGCGTTGCCTTTAGCATTATAGTAGCAATGTTGTTTAATTGATCTCATATTTCTGTGTGGTTTAGGGATGCTGATGTTTTTACTAAATTTATATTCTTATTGTACTTTTAATTTTTTAAGATTAATATGTCTGATTATCAAGTTTTGTGTGGAGCTTTTCTCCCCGGGCCTCTACTGAAAATGGACATATATCCAGCTAGACTAGCCCGGTCAACAAATGTAAAATAAAAATAAAAAATAAAAAAATATGATGATGCCTGTGCCGCATCCCTGTCATCCACACCATCGGTGCAGGGACATGCTCATATGGTCTGATGCGCAGGGTGAACAGACTAGGAAGATAAGTGTAGATTACAATTGTTGTGTACTGTTGACAGGCAGCAGACATATCATGTAGTACAGGTTTACAATGCATTTCGTACTGTTAACAGTATGTGTCTTGTGTAACAACAGTAACTGCATGCTGGTCTTGATGTTCTGCCTTCCTCCTTCAGGTGTAATTGCATGTGCCGGTGGATGTCAGTGCTTGCTGTTAGTGTCCCATATGTAAATGTGGACTACTCACATGTATGTATGAAAATACCAGCATGTACTTTGTAGCTCCAACATCACAGTTAGAAAGTCCCACGTTCCAAACACGTCTACTGATCTACTGATCCAAGAGCATGATAGCTGTGTATTAAGCTACTGTGGCTAGAGATGTGACATCACAGGTACAGTTACATGGAGCGGGGAGTTAAGAGAGCGGTCTAGCTGATGACAAAGGTAGAGGCCAGTGGAAAGCATGATGCCTCATTGGGAAGCAAGTAATACACATTCCCATGACAGGATGTGAACACACAACTACACCCACACACTCAGGTATTCCCACACATGTATTCTGAGACACAGTAACACACCCACACACTCACAGATTCACTGACACAGTAACACACACACACACACACACGCACACACGCATACATGCACACACACACACACACACACACACACACACACACACACACACACACACACACACACACACACACACACACACACACACAGTTGATAGTGTTGAGGTGAGGATCCCTGCCTATGTGGAAATCATCATTACAGTACTGTGCACTTACATGATGTGCCACAGAGAATACACATGTACAGGTAGTCAGTATGGCCTAAGATCGAGGACATCAACAGGGATAGTAGATTGCATCGCCTGGAGGGGCAGGGGTCTTATCAGTTCACTATGGTAACATACATCCTCACTCCAGGGACCAGACAGCCATACATACATACACAGACACACACACACACACACACACACACACACACACACACACACACACACACACACACACACACACACACTGTGACATTCACTATTGAATACACCTATGTCACACACATACAGATAGTTCACATGTATGAGATACACATCCCTGCCTATGTCCTGCTTTCTACATTGCAGTCTGTACAGATATCTACAACAGTTTACAGGAGAGTGAGTAACAATTGGGATGTATTCCACACCGTACATGACATATATGGATACACATGCAAACACACATGCCAGTACTGTGAATCAAACACCTGCTATCTCATGATGCATATGAGAGACTTACAGCAGTATTGCACACATTACAAAGTGTACTGATGCTTCCTTTGGAAACTGTGCTGATATATGAACATGGGACGTCTTAACTGTTACAGGTGTCAGTGATTTACCTTTGGTGTCACCCTGTCCATTGTCTAGGTTGTGTTTGTTCCCCTTCAATTAACAGAACCATAGCTTAGTGGTTACATAGGTTATTTTAGCACTGCTTTTGACACACCTGTGAGCTGTCCTCAGCAAACATCCATCTGCAAAGATGCCCCACCACTTAGTTATTTCCACACATCTGTCCATGCCTGAAGTACATCTTACCATATTTTCAGCAAATAACCATATACAGTTGGCAATGATGAGGCTGCATTGCAACTGCATGATGTAGTAAGACACATGTCACCTGCAAACATCAGCAACTGCACACGCATGGCGTCTGAATGCACACCACTACATGTACATGTGTGTAGGTCCTACATTCCTGTCATTTGGGCATGTTTGTAGGCATTGCAATTGGTGGACATGTGTAATGACATACATGACACATGGACTGTTGCATGATATGATAGGTGTCATGGGTGACCAGTACAGAGTGAATGTTAACTCTGTCAACATTGATATCACACCTTATGTGCTGTTAGCATTCAGCAGCCATGGACCTACCTTCCATGTGCATGTGCGCAATTGCTGTAGCCACCTGTCTGCACAAAGGACAACAACAGCTATGCTATTTACATATATGTTGTATGTGTGTGGCATGTACATATCCAGGGCAGGTACATGTATGTCATATCCAAGCATGACGGTGTTTACTGGTGTACAGCAACAGTCATCTGTTAATGCTGTAAATAACCAAGGGCCCCTGGTATGCATACAGCTGGCCTGGTTACAAACAGTGGTATCATTGCATTCCATAGCAAATGATGCAACTGTGTAAGTACATGGTACTCTGCACAGTTGATGCAGAGCTAGGTACAGTCCACTGGTCAAAGGTCACATGGTGTTGTACTATTATATGTCCTACCACATGTATGGATGTGTGCTGGTGGTCTGAGGGCATGGTGGTGTCTAAGGGTTACATCTTAGAATGCAGCTTTTGACACTGTGACCTGCACCAGACTCATCTGTGATGCCTTTTGTGGGAGTACTGGTCAGTACATGTGAGTGGCCTTTATGTATGTGGGGACACCACCACCTGGAGCGGTCTGTACCTGTGTTATGGCCCACATGTCTGGTTCTGAGGTATATGGTGGTAGTGCTATTGTGCACTACAGAGCCTTCAGCCAGGTGTTCCTCACTGCACAGATGTCAGCATTCCCCATTGTTGGATCTACAGTGAGTAGCTGTGATTACGAATGCTACACATCTAGCACTGGTTAGCATAAGCATACAGTGCAGTTGTCCTCTAGGTGTCTGGGTGTTATCCTGAGTTTAGGACATTCGACTCTGAATGGCACTATACGGTTGAATGCGACCTAGGTATTATCCCCACTCCCTTGAATCATGGATGCATGTGATATGTGCCAAAGGCCTGTCTACTTTCAGTCATGTCATCCCAGAATGACAAACACTGGACAACCTTGTACTTACAGCGGGACATTGGCTCATTGTGTTGGTCAAGCAGTTGCCACTACTAGCAAGACATCAATGCGAGTGGTAGTATTGTGCTTAGTATAGAATGGTACATCTAAGGTGATGGACACCAGCAGATGTGGTGTAGAAGACCGGCGTCAGATATATGTAGTGCAGCATTCCTGCTAACAATGACATCTACTAACACCGGAGTCCATTACAATGTGTTGTTTACGTCTAACTGTAATAGCATGGCCACTGTGGCCTTCTGTGTTTAGAATCAGAGTGCATCCAAAATAGCTCTGTGCTACTAAGTGTGTGAGCATGCCGAGTATAACCTTGTGTAGATGGACACAAAGTGCATTCTGAACAGCCATGTGCTACTGTGTGTGAGCATTCCCAGTGACACCTTGTGACGGTTATGTGCCTGTATGTGTATGGGCATGGCCATTGTAACCCTGTATAGCGATAGTAGTCGTCCATTCCACAGATGGCCATACTCCACTTTAGGATGGATTCCTACTTTAAACACACAGGTTCACAGGTATGTACATCTTAACTGCCAGCATCCCTGTTGAAGTACGCATTCCTAGAAGGTCATAATGACAGCCTTGAAAGGTGTAGTCTCTGTGGCGCAACTCGTAACTATGTACTATTGTAATAGTGATCTGTAGATAGGCAGGTGTTCTTATCCCACCACTAGCGTGTGTGTGTGTATCTCCATCTGCCTGGAGACAGAAAAATGTTTTTAGACTGCTCACACTCCATACAATTCCTATAGGCAACTTTGGCAAGGCTGATGATGTCACCCACATAGAAATACACCTCTGGGAGTACTGTGACCCAGTAATCTCAGTAAGTTTTGTAACTGTGTAATGCTGTAGTGTGATAAGGTAGCTAGATTGCTGTTCTAATCCCAGACATGCCAACTGTGTGTGTCTTCGTCTGCCTGGGAACAGATTAATGCTTTTAGACTGCTCACACTCCATACAATTCCTATAGCCAACGTTGGCAATGCTGATGAAGTCACCCACCTAGAAATACACCTCTGGGAGTGTTGTGACCCAGTAATCTCAGTAGCGTGTGCTGTAACTGTGTAACACTGAAGTGTGATAAGGTAGTCAGGTCGCTGTTTTAATCCCAGACATGCCAACTGTGTGTGTGTGTCTCTCCATCTGCCTGGGGATAGCATAATGCTTTTAGACTGCTCACACTCCATACAATTCCTATAGCCAACTTTGGCAATGCTGATGATGTCACCCACCTAGAAATACACCTCTGGGAGTGCTGTGACCCAGTAATCTTGGTAGTGTGTGCTGCAACTGTGTAATGCTGTAGTGTGATAAAGTAGTTAGGTTACTGTTCTAATCCCAGACATGCCAACTGTGTGTGTGTGTGTGTGTGTGTGTGTGTGTGTGTGTGTGTGTGTGTGTCTCTGTCTGCCTCAAGACAGCATAATGCTTTTAGACTGCTCACACTCCATACATATCCTATAGCCAACTTTGGCAATGCTGATGATGTCACCCACCTAGGAATACACCTCTGGGAGTGCTGTGACCCAGTAGTCTTGGTAGCACATTCTGTAACTGCGTAATGCTGTAGTGTAATAAGATAATTAGGTTGCTGTTCTAATCCCAGACATGCCAACTGTGTGTGTGTGTGTGTGTGTGTGTGTGTGTGTGTGTGTGTGTGTGTGTGTCTCCATCTGCCTCGGGACAGAATAATGCTTTTAGACTGCTCACACTCCATACAATTCCTATAGCCAACTTTGGCAAGGCTGATGTCACCCACCTAGAAATACACCTCTGGGAGTACTGTGACCCAGTAATCTCGGTAGTGCATTCTGTAACTGTGTAATGTTGTAGTGTGATAAGGTAGTTAGGTCGCTGTTCTAATCCCAGACATGTCAACTGTGTGTGTCTCCATCTGCCTGGGCACAGAATAATGCTTTTAGACTGCTCACACTCCATACAATTCCTCTAGCCAACTTTGGCAATGTTGATGATGTCACCCACTTAGAAATACACCTCTGGGAATACTGTGACCCAGTAATCTCAGTAGCGCGTGCTGTAACTGCGTAATGCTATAGTGGGATAAGGTAGTTAGGTCACTACTCTAATCCCATACATGCCAACTGTGTGTGTGTGTCTGCCTGTGTGAGACAAGTGCAGTGCTTTGTAGAGTATGCACTCTCTGTACATATCACATGTCCACCTTTGTCAATCCTGCTTTTGTCACCCACATAGGAATATACCTGTAGGAGTGCTGTAACCCAGTATTCACCGTAGCACATGCCCTTAATGTGTATTGCTGCAGTGTGATACGGTAGATAGGGGTTCAAATACAGGGCAGGGCAAGTGTGTGTGTGTGGCTGTCAGAGCCTGTGTTGAGGTGGCTGTGAATGTCTAACCACTGGACATGTTAGGGAGTGGATTTTGTAGTTTTCCTATATGGTGTCCTTCGTATGACACACTGGCCACCTCATGAGGAGTACAGATGTCAGTCAGTAACAGGACTGTGTTGGCAAGCCATACCCCTACATCTGGCAAAAGGCCTGTTGAACAATGTATGCAACCCTACTAGTACCCGGAATATGTCCTACGCCCATGTGCCATACACAAACACACTTGCCTAGGATATCCCACTATGTTGCTAGTGCCATGCACATTGACGACAGATAGTAGGCATGGTGTGAATGCAGTGGGCTGCAGAGGACATGGCACCCTGTACAGTGGTACAATAGGCACATAATTGTGGAAAATGTGCCTTCACTATGTCCCCCACTGGATGCCTGCAACATATGTGATGCCATTAAATGTGATCCACAGAGGCCATACAATGCCGTACACATGTGCCCTGTATGGACCAATGCCACTGACACCAGGGAATACCGGTATCATGCTATCAATGCAGGCGCAGGGTCGACCTGCTGACTATAAGCAGGTTTCACCACACCAGGCCAGTATTGGCATATCGGGGGATAACAGTCTGTGTACACAACATGTGCCTGCCAAACCAGGTACACCTGTACATGTCACTGTACAGTATTGTGGGACATGCACATCCCAGGCAATTTCCATGTGAAGGACTATCAAACACAGACATGGCATGCATTGCAAAGCTATGGTCATACACATTGGTAACCAGGATGTAAGGGCAGATCATGCAGTACCCATCTGTGTGGGACATCGCAGACACTACACCCCTGTACCACACTGCACACCATTGGCGGGTGGCACGATGCCAAGGAGTACCCCTCACCCAGCCTTGTACAGTCATCTTGCACAGACAACCACTAAACACCCATGAAGCAATGCATGCATGCATGTCAGTACTGGCACCTTGTGTCTTCGTATGGGTTATGATGCTCTCAACCACAGTCACTCCCAGTATAACCCTCATTGGCATACCAACAGATTTCAAACACTTTCACATCTGGAGCATTTCTCCCCGGGCCTCTGCTGAAAACAGGCTCTGTGGAACCTAGTCGGACTTTCCCATTCAACAAATGATAAATAAAAAAATAAAAATAAATAAACATGCCCTAGCCCATAAAACCTCCAGATATCTCCTGTGGGGCATGTAGTCCTGTGCATTACTGCAGTGTGGCAAACTAAGTAGTTAGGTTGTGTATTTGTGACCCTGGCAATGAGTGTCAATGCGAGTCCATTAGAGAGCGTGGTTGTGGTGACAATGGCATCCGTTCACATGGACAGCCATGTGTGCTACACCTAATGTATGTCTACTATATCCCTGTTGCAGATGTCTCTCACCTACACACGTATGTTCTTACAGCACAGCAACATGTTGGCTTTGGGGCACATGTAGTAACTTAATGACCATGTAATAGTAAAGACTA
This sequence comes from Protopterus annectens, assembly GCF_019279795.1. NCBI lineage: Eukaryota > Metazoa > Chordata > Ceratodontiformes > Protopteridae > Protopterus > Protopterus annectens. Next base: position 847,206,310 of record NC_056734.1, read on the forward strand.
GTCAGTCAGGGGTTTGACCCCTGTTCTGTTAGGTGTGTGGCCGACGATGGTTAAGGTTTATCTCCAAGACCTACTCTAGTGTACTTTGTCTGTCCCTCCCACACACTCTCTGGTGGATGTGGAGGTGTACACCTGCTCAGCAGCAGCATGTGTTTTGCAGTCCTCCTCTAGCTGATTGCATGTGGAACAGCTTTGATGGTGTTCCCATAGCCATTCACATGATAAACACAGCACACTATCTAAGAACATCATGTTGGTGTTTGGCCATGACAGTTGCTGTGAGTGGTACCTAGATGTGATGTTCTGAAAAAGCATCACAGATGATATTTGGATGTTCCTCAAACAAGTAAGTGTAGCTATGCTGCATTGAGACTACTGCCTGCTTAACATGTTGTGTGTGGTCAGTGCTATTATGTATGTTTTAAAACAGACATGACAGTACTCTGTTCATGAGGGAAAACCATCTGTAGTGCCATCTCTGGACTGGTCAGTGTGTGGAACCATTTGTTTCCTGTGTTACACACTGTACACACATCTGTGAACAGCAGGAGCATAGTGTGAGGATTGTAGACAGTACATGGTGATAAGGATGTGTTACTGTCATTGCATCCCTGACTGGACATATGTCACATGAAACAGTGGTATGACAGACACTGTCTGGGATTCCCAGTGACAACCCAATAATGGACAACAGTTCATAGCTGCAGTCACAAGTCTACTACACATTGTACAGATGTCATGCAGTATATATGCATGTGTTGTGCTCCCTCTGCAAATGTATACCATCTTTTATGTTGGGTTGATGGTGATATCTCTGCATACTGTTTTAGGTAGCCCTGAATGCTGTTGTCTATCATTAAGCAATATCTGTGTTTAAACTGCAACACCATAGGCTGTATGGGTTGGTCGGTCCTGGCAGAACCTCCTGTCCCACTTCAGCTGACCATGGCACCAGCAACAGCACATCTGGGGCCCAGCCTTGGACCTCAGCCTCTGTTGTCTCTGCACCATCTTCTGGTGGTACCACCACTGAGGATGAGGCATGTCCCCCCTGGGAGCAGGGACAGACAGGGGCAGTCTGCTGTCATGTGTTCCCAGACGTGGTGTGTTGGGGGCACACTAAGGGGTTCTGAAGCCAGATACGCAAGCTCATAGCTGGAGTGTCACATTTACAGGGTGAGGCTGCCCCTCATGGAAAGCCCCCAGCACTGCCTCCTTTGCAGCTGTTTTGGTGCAGTGGTAGCTGCCCATGGCTGGGGACCTCCGTCCCACTGTTCCCATGGGCTTGTGAATGCCAAACACCCATCCCCGTCCGAGGTGTATCCCCCCACATGTCATATACCGACCCTGTATGCTGTCTTGTCTGTGATCCTACCCTACCTATCCTCCACGTACATACCTACTCTCCTCCCCAGACATCCCACTCTCATCCTACGGAAACATAAGGCCAATCGGTACCTAGGACAACATCTGCCCTATACATAGTTGTCCATTTCACACACGAGCCCACTGGACACATGTAACCCTTGTAATATGCATCACAACATACTCCTGTTATCCTCACCCCTGTCCCTCAGGTGCACGATCCTGGTATGCACATCACTCCTAAATTATCCAGGTACACGTGATGAAGACGACCCCACTGTACACACAATACTACCGGTCCCTCTATGGTTACCCCATTTACCTTTATCATGATGATGATGTCGCACACAACACCTTGCAAGAGTTCTGTTCTCACATAATGATTGGACAGGTACTGTTGTGTTCATGTACATTACATGCACAGAGTGATGTATACGGCCAATGCACAACTGTTTGCGTGTATGACCGACACATGTCTCTCTGAGGGAGTCCTGATATTACATAGGACAACACCACAACATAATACAAGCATCTCTGGTGATTCCCTTTTCATTCATTTGTAATGGTTTGTTGCCACATGTTATGCTCATAATATAACTCTATATATGTATGCACCGATATGCTGACCATACATACTCACATATACATCTACATGATGGGATACATTCCTATACTGTTGAATGACTGCGTTGTATGATATATTTGTGGTAATGTCCGTTGTCTGTATATCTGCCATGGCGTATTGGTAAATCACATTAGCTATGTGTGTGGGGTCCTGGTTCTGAGCCTTACAGAGGCTGTTTATTTTGTTGCAGGGCAGAACAAGGCCAATGGATACGGTGGGAGTAAGGCACATTAAAGCAGTTGTGAGTGGGTGTGCGTGGGTTTGCACAGTGTTAAGCAATGCTAACCTTTGGTTACAGCTTCTTACACTCAGTTAGCCACTACATTGCTTTACAAGTGCAAAACTCACATACTGGTATCCAAACAGGCTTACATCCGCTTGCTCCCGCACTTACAAATGCAAAGACATTAGTGCTTGCATCTGACACTCATGCCCCTGGGTGGCAGCGAGGACCACAATATTACCTTGTGGTGCCTATTACATTGGATTACATGCCTACAGTATCGGGAATGGCTGCCCATTAGGCATTGCCATGCCGTTAGGGTTACCACCTGTCCAACTTTGTGAGGGACAGTCCCTCTTTGGGCAGTTGCGTCCTGACAAAATATATTAACAATGACAAATGTCCTGAGATAGTAGGACATAATTATGTCCCATATTTTATGTGATAGTTGCATAAAATAGTTATTTCTGTATCTAAAATACCTAAATGTTACAAGAAACAGAATAAGCAACTAAACTGCTACAGGAATAAGCTTTTATTTAGGCTAAATATTAAAGTTCTATCCTTTGTACTGACCGTGAGTATGTGTTGGCCTGTAGAATCTGATGTGTGTCCTGAGAATGTCCCACTTTGCCCATTTGAAAAGGTGGCAACCCTACATGCCATTTGACTGTACGGAATCGGCGGCCTGACTAGTGTTTTATTCATATTAATTGTGTGTTCCTCTTACAATCTGCAGCCATCTGGCTGATACATGGGAAGTGAGAATCTTCAATACAGAGAAGTAATTGGGTTTTGGGACCCACATCCTTCAGCTGAGTCATGCTGCCACATACTTATTATGGGGTTGCCACCTTTTCAATTGCCCAATGTGGGACTTATTTGTAGAAAAGTCAGATTTTGCAGGGCAAAACATACCCACAGCAAGTACAAAGGAAAGAATGTCACTGTTTCGCCACAATTAAAGCTTATTCCTGTAGCATCATAGTTGCTTATTCTGTTTCTTATAACATTTAGGTGTTTCTGATACAAAATAATTGTTTTATGCAACTACTACAGACAATATAGGTCAATCTTTGTCCTAATATCTCAGGACATTTGCCATGTTTTCAATTATTTTGCAGGACACAACTGGCCAAAGAGGGACTGTGCCTTGCAAAGGTGGACAGGTGGTAACCATAACCTATTATTCTATCATCTTTCTAAGTTAGTCAGCAGAATATGCGCTTTCTGTCACTATCAGACCTCTCATATGAATGGGGAAGAATGAACACTGAATCAGGGACACTGCATAACAATATCAGGGACACATTTAGAATCTCGGTGCTATTAACCTGACACATTGACAGACCCAGAGCATATGTATTCATACACATTGTCTGAGGTACATGCTGTTTATGACTCTTAAATGTTGTCGTTATTCATTACATGTATTCCACCACCTTTCCTCGTAATATCACTAGTTGTAGGAGGGTTTAGGTGGGACAGAGTTTGATTCTGAGCTGTAATAAGGGACGTCCCTGGTAATCGGGGACAGTTCAATGGTATGGTCCTTATGTGTTCCCCCAATGGTTTACGGACTATCCAGTGGATGTGCTCTTAGGGGTTGGGAGGTATGGGCATCTGCTATGCCCACATCAGAATATTACTTACATCCACGGGGCGGTCCTAATACAGCTCTGCCAGCCAACACCTGCATGCCTAGGCCCATAATCGCATACCCATAGTTCCCCTACCTGCCACACCTCTACAGCACTCATCCTTACTGTGGGCGCAGGTGGGGTATTAACACACCACTACACACTGCCCACTCTCATACCTCTCAACCTGGAAACATCAAAAATCTGGACAAGGCCCATGAAAAATAGGTACAAATCTGTACGCTGATTAACATAAAATTTGCATACATGATTACGTAACCCTGCCCACTCCAATGGAATTGTGGGATATCAACTTTCAAACGCAAACTGAACAACAGACAAACAAAATATGGCACCAGGCCAGAGTCCCCCCCCCTGCAGACATTCCAATGCCCCATTAACTGGCTATTTCACACCATTTACCATAAACACTAATGTGTGCATACTGCTTTACTTCTACAATGATTGTTTGGATTTTATTTTGCACTCTGCCACAGGAAAGTGTGTTCTATGAGAGGACCATTCCAACCATCCTATCTTTGGCATTCTTAAACCCAATGGCTCTTGAGATACTTATCCCTTATGTTAATCTGACTTTATTTCCACCCAGGACTACCATGACTAAGCCCAAGACTAGCCATAGAAACAAAATCACACTGGTGACATCCCAAATTAAACAGGATGTACAACAGATGTACAACAAAAGGGGAAAAATGGCAGAAATCAGCAGGCAACATAAGAACCTCGTACACCCCCTCGAAGAATGAAGACAACAGATAAGTCAAAGGCCAAAGCAGCAACACCTTGAACACACAGCTAAAGTTCAGAAAATATGCCAACTTTTCTTTTCACAAAAGGACTCAAGGTGTGAAATGTGAATCAAAAAGTGTGGTGCAATTCAAGAATGCATGAGACAGATATAAAGCAATTTCACAACTTTACATCTTAGTAGAACATGGATTAAAATAAAACTTTACTGGTCCATTTAAGCTGAGAAGTTCTACAGTCATGGAAATCTTACACAGATAAAATAGGGTGGAACAGCCTTCAGATTTCATAAAATAAACAGTATCAACTGTTAATTTAGGCCAGTTTTGCATAAGTATGCCAGCTGTGGTGACAGGATTGCCTATAATGATGGAAGTGCTTACAAGAACTGAATGATCATTGCCACTTATGTTAATAAAAGTAAAATCTATGCTGCCTGTAAACAATATGAAGCATGTGCATTGTTTATGGTGATGACCTTAAACAATATGAAGCATGTGCATTGTTTATGGTGATGACCTTGCTGCACTAACTGCATAAGCATTAAAAAGATTAAATTTTAGCATGTATAACTGCTAAAATCAAAAGGGCAGAGCAGATAATTTTTATGATTAAGGCCAAGTTCACAATATCTTAGTCTTAATCATAAAAATAAAACATTACATTATGCAACGACTAGAACAAATCATTCAATGTGTAAAAATGCCCATTTTCTCTCTCTTAAATCTTGCATACAAAGCAAAAGGCACAAAAAGGCCACACACAAACCTCATGGGGGGGGGGGTCACCTCTATGGAGTCTGAGAAACAGACTCGGGCCTTGCTTCATCCTACAAAAATGCAAATAAACTAAGTTCTCATGACAGCCCAGTCAGCCCCAGATAGATAAACACAGTGCGCATCACAGATCCTCCAACAATAAAAAGACACCAAATTCCTGAACAGCTGCATCATCCTTACGCATTGCCTAAATTATTCATCTTTAAAACGTCTTTACAGCTCAGTACGACTGAAACAAAAAAAAAGAACTACTATCGTAAAACATCCAACAATGTCAATTGCTGATACAAAATTTGACTAATATTTAAAATTCTTCCTGATTTTGCCCCCCCCCCCCACCCACCCACCCAGATGTATTTTGTTTTTGTCTCGAATTCTTGAGCAGGGATGTTTACTGGTCACAGAAGTCTTTCTCATATATGAAGTTTTGCCTTTGGTTTTATTTTTGTGAGATATATAAATAATTATTGACGTGTTAAGTAACCAAAAGACAAAAATGCTGTTGCAGTGGTAAAACATACTGTTCTGAGCTACCATTTGGCTTATTCAGTCACAACCTTTCTTTCTGTCAGTGTTTCTCTTCTTCAAGTTTCTCTTTCAGTTTATGCAAATGGCAGAGTCGGTTATTTCCTTGTCTGTTCATTCATCATTAAAATCACTCTGTATAATAATATGCATGCTTTTAGTGCATCTTGAAGTGTGATTACTCTGTTATACTAAAATGATTTGGAGTGATCTGGGAACATATTTACTGTGCTGACTACAGCTGTGGCAAAATGTGTTCTGCCTTAACATTATATGCAAAAAACACAACACTGCTAGTAAAATCTTGATCCCACTTGATGCTACTTTGTGAATTCATGCTTTGCAGCAGACTTACCCTGAGTAGTGCTCTTCCTCTCGGGCTGCTGTTCCCCATGCTGCTGCCATCCTCGCGGCCCTCTGTTCCCATTCCCCATGCTGCTGCCATCCGCTGTATCCATCAGTTGCTTCAGCTTCCCGGCCCTCTGTTCCTCACTGTATCCACGTCCCCATTTGTTTCTTCAGCTTCCTAGCCCGATGCTATCCATGTCCACATTTGCTTCAGCTTCCTGGCCTGATGCTGCTGCTATCCACGTTGCTTCAACTTCGCGGTTAATTCCAACCGCCAGCCAGAAATGAAGATGCGAGCTCCTTGAGCTCAATTCCAACTGGCTGGTAGCCTGATGCTGCTGACGTCATCGTGCACGTGATGACGTCAGCTCCGACAGCACGAAAATTTTAAAAAAGAAATGAAAAAATCGGAAATGAAGGGATGCCACTCGGGAATCGTGGCACCCCTTCAATTGGACCCCAAAACTCGGTAAAAAACGAGTAATTGAGGACAGTTGGGAGGTCTGCCCACTCTCCCCATGTCGGGACACATGTCAGATGTTATGTCAACCCATGTGTTATCAGGCTTACACAACCTACTGGTCCATGTACATCTACAGCCTGGTTGGATAAATCATTACCGGGAATGGCTCCATTCATTAATTTTTGGTGTCCCACAAGGGACATCGATGTGTATGTTTCAAGTGTAGACCTTGCAGATCTCTCCCACTAGTGGTATCCTGCCACTGGTCTGGGAAGCAGTGGTGTGTTTACCTTTATTGTGTATCTGTATGTCTCACTGACCTAGCTGGGGGGGGGGTGATGCCACCTGTTACACGTTTGTTTATTGGACCTCCCACCAACATATGCCCGGCCTGTGAACATATGTTACTCGTAATTGCTTTATCATATCCTAGCTATGTACATGTGTATATTTACTGTAACACACACACATATATATATATATATATATATATATATATATATATATATATATATATATATATATATATATATATATATATATATATATATATATATTTATATTTACATTAATATATAAAGCTATATCTGCATATGTATGCATACATGTATATTTATTTATTTATTTTATTTTATTTTACATTTGTTGACCGGGCTAGTCTAGCTGGAGATATTTCCATTTTCAGTAGAGGCCCGGGGAGAAAAGCTCCACACAGAATACAATACAAAAGAAATATCATAGTGTTTGTAAGAAAGTTCGTAAAAGACAAAAAACTATAAGTCTACAGCTTCCTATAATTACTAAATGAGTTAGTTTACCAGTTCATACAGTTACAGTCCAAAAAAAACTTATACAAACATAAAATAGTTTGTATGATATAGATACTATATGATATTATATAAAATAATTACTACCACACACAGTCATAGTTGAAAAACTTTGAATAAAGCTAAAAATACTTTGTAAGATAAAGATACAGGGTAGGAAGTGAGCGAGAAGAGAGCTGAGAATAAGGAAGTAGGAAGGGATAAGTTATGGAAAGGAGAGCAAGTAAGACAGTCAACAAGCAAAGAAGTAATTTGGAAGACAAGTGGGAGTAGAAGAACAAAGCCAGGTGGAGGGTAGAGTCAGTGAGAAGTAAGAGGTAGTTCAAAGTAGAGTATAAGTAGTGGAAAGTTAATCAGGTTTACTACAGGAGCACAGCCAGTGGTTTTGGTAGTGCAGTTTAATGTTTTGTTTAAAAAGAGGCAATGATGTAATCTTTGTTATGTTGCTAGGTGATAAATTCCATTTTGTACCTACTGAATTTGTAAAAAGGGAGTCACCAGCAGTGTTATTAGATTTTATAGAACTAGTCAATAGTTTACTAGAGGAGCGGAGAGAGTTAAGGTTGTTATAGGGGATTAAGAGTTGAGAGAGTATAGGGGTGTTCTTTGGTTGGTACAGAATTTTATGGGCAATAGTGAGTTGTTGGATTGCAAGATAGTTTTGAAACTCTAGCCAGCCTAGTGGTTTTAGGTTGAGACAGTGGTGTGTTCTGTAGGGGTTACCTGTAGCGAAGCGAGCAATGTTATTGTAGCAGGTAGCCAATTTGGTAAGGTTGTTTTCTTGAGGTTGGTAAAGATGGGAGAAGCATAGAGAAGAGTAGAAAGAAGATGTGAGGAGCAATCCTAGTTCTAGTGGAAGGTGTCAGAAATGGTCTAATCCGATATAAGGATCCTATTTTTCTATTGACAAGTTTTATGGAGTTGTTAATGTGTTGGCTGAAAGAGAGATTATTATCAATTGTAATACCTAACAGTTTAGTGGTAGAGTCGGGAGAAATGACAGTGGCATTGTTGGAGGAGATGGTGAAGTTTAAGGGGGGGGTCTTGGTAGTGGGGGTGAAGAGGAGAAGTTTAGTTTTTTTGGCATTTAATAAGAGGAATCTACTAGAGAACCATGTTTCAACGGTATTAAAGATTTTTTGAGTATGAGAGATAAGTTCTGAGGTGGAAGATGCTGAGCAGATGAGTGTGGAATCATCGGCATATTGAATGCAGGTAGCTTGAGGGATTACTGTTTGGAGATCATTAATGAAGAGGGAGAAGAGAAGTGGGCCAAGAATGGAGCCTTGTGGAACTCCTATAGAAACAGGCAAAAGAGAAGAAATGTGGTTATTCCAGAGAACTGCTTGTTTTCTGTTTGTAAGATAAGAGTTAAACCATCTAATGGCAGGGATATCAAAGGATAGGGATTCAAGAGTATTGATTAATAAAGAGTGGTTAACCATATCGAATGCTTTGGAGAGGTCAATGAAGATGGCAGAAGAGTGTAGGTTGTTGTTACGGTTCAGATTAATAGTGTCTACAAAGGAAAGTAGTGCGGTAGTAGTACTATGATATGGTCTGAAGCCGTGTTGACAGTTAGCAATGATGTTGTGGAGAGAGGTGTTGTACAAGCTGATGGTGGATACATTTCTCCATAATTTTGGCCAGAGGAGAGAGGAGAGCAATAGGTCTGTAGTTGGAGTAGTCTATGGAGTTGCCACCTTTATGGAGTGGGATAATGTGTGAGACCTTCCAGATATCTGGGATGATTCCTTCTTTGATTGTCCTATTTATGAGAATGGAAATAGGATATCGATAACCTTGGCAGCTTTTTGTAGAAAGAGTGAGGGTAGCTTGTCAGAGGGGTACAAGGTTTTAGTTTGAGAAGGAGTCTATATATGTAAGATGTAGAGATTGGATGTAGAGAGAATTTAAAGGAAGAGTTTGTAAGGTTACAAGGTGTGTGTGAGTTATTGGCATTTAGTTGTTTAGCAAGAGCTTGCATAGTTTCAGTGAAGAATGTATTGAAGGCATCTGCAGTTAGTTGAGGGGTATCAGGGTCAGCATTAAGTGGGAAGGAGTTTTAGAACTTCCTGGGAGAGGAGTCTATTGACTGAGGACCAGAAAAGTTTAGAATTATTAAGGTGAGTTTGTTGTAGATTGAAGTAGAATTTCTTTTGTCAGCTATTATTGCCTTTTGGTTAAATTTCTAAGCTGGCGGAAGTGTAGAAGATCAGGATTATTTCTGTGGGATCTCCATGTGGCCCAGACTTTATTTCTAGTGAGAATGAGTTGTTTGGTTTCATGGGAGAGCCAGGGGGCTGCTTTAGATTTAATTCTAATGATACGTGCAGGAGCATGAATGTCAAGAATGGATAAGAAAGTAGAGTTACAGTATAGTACTGCATTTTCAGAGAGTGTTTTTAAGGGGTTCCAGTTACATGCACTTAGTTCAGACTGAAACAATTCAGGGTTAAAATGTTTGATGGTGCGTATATTTCTTATAGTGCAGGGTTTACACAATCTGCCTTTTCCCTTGTTATGAATGTTAAGGAGTGATCGCTAACATCATCTGGCAATGTTCCTACTTTGTAACTATCTTTGACTTTGTTTATGAGAATCCAGTCTAAGATGCTTTCTCTATTGCTATGTTTGTTGAGCCTAGTAGTTGAGGTAATGGTTTGGGTAAAACCATGGAGGTTGATATGAGAAGAAGGATTATCAGTATTAATGGTATTCCAGTCTATGTTCAGGTCACCTAGTATGATGGTTTCTTGGGGATATGTGGCAGATAGCCAGCTAAGGTAATTTTCGAGGATTGGTATATTATTACCAGGTGGTAGGTACATACATATAATATAAAGAGATTTTTTGGAATTTAATTCGAGTTTTGCAATGATTGCTTCTACCTTACTATCTTGAGTTGGAGAGGCAGGAAGGGTAGTAATATTCAGATGGTTTTTAAAAAGAATTGCAACACCCCCACCTTTGCGGTTGGGACGGTCAAGTCTTACCATATTATACCCTTGGGGAGTAATCTCAGTGTCTTTAGTGGAAGACTTTAGCCAGGTCTCAGAGAGGCAAAGAATGTCAAATGAATGTATGTGAAGGAGGGAGTGCAGGTAGGGTATTTTATTATTTATGCTTTGGGTATTAAGATGTCCTATTAGGAAGGTGTTATTGAGTTTTGGTATGGATATTAGGGAGAGGGGAAGTAGGACCAGGGTTAGGTGGATATCTCCAGCTTGAAGGGTAAGATTAATAGGTTTCATAGTGAGGTTACATTTTGGAAAGGTTAGTAATTTAGTTTTGTTATCAGAAGGCAAGATATATTTGAGATGTGAAAATCGGTGGAATTTAGGTAGTTGATAGTTAGGGGTAGGAGAAGTATATGGATATGAATTAAGTGGAATGAGATATGTTGTAGTGTGTTTATGTGGATTGAAAGTTTGGACATACAATGGTTTCTCATAGATGGATAGGAAGTAAACTGAGCATAGGGTGGAAAAAAGTAGACTTAGGAGTAAAAGCTGGGTTGGCAGGTATGGAGCCATAGTAGGAGTAGGAGTATTAGAGAAAGGTAAGAGGAGTATGAGAGGAGGAAGTAGAAAGGGGTGTTTTATTGTTAAGTAAAAGTATAGAATAGCTTAGGATAACAGAATAGGGGATATTAGTAAAGCAGAGAAAGGAGTAGGTATTTCTATTGTATAAAGGAGTAAAATTAGGAGGGGTATGTTGAATAATTTAGAGGGAGAAATAGATAGAAGAAGTGTGAGTATATGGCTGTGAAAGGGTGTGAGTGGGGGTGGGAGGCAGAGTGTGAAGCAGAAAGATTGGAAGATTAGAGTAGGGGGTGTGTCCAGGGAGGTATAAGGCTAGGACCTCTGGGGGTGGGTGGGAATTGGGGGTAGGGAGGGGAGCGGAGTGAGCCCGCAGGGCGGAGCGGGTTGAAGCTGGTTGAAGCTGGTAGTCAAGAAACAATCAGTAGAGGTGGATACTAATGATAAGATTGGTAGTCAGGAGTAGGTACGAGCAGAGATAAGCAAGGGGTTTGAGATGGAGAAGGTGGTTGTAGTCAGTAGTAGTAAAGGGTGAGGAGAGAGTATTTATAAATTTATCTGCTAGGAAGTACACAGAAATAATTCTGGGAACTGTAACACTCAGTAGGTATGAGATTAACCTTTGTGAGATATCTGCTTAGGTCACAATTTTCTGCAGCAATTACTGTAACATGTAAGCATATGGGGGGTTTTAAAAGGTTTTGCAATTGTTAAATTAACCAGGGGTTGGGAAAAACCCTGTTTAAGAGGGAGAGACTAAACGTTACCTAGACCCTAGACAGCAGCTTCCATACAGTAATGTACAATATTGTTTAACCACCTTGACTCTTCGGTGAAGAGCTGCTTTCTGTGCTTTTATTTCAGCAGGGAATGGTAATTTGTTCCTTAGTCGGGAGCTTAGAGGGCCTAGGTCTCGAGGGAACTACCTAGGAAAGAATGAAGTAAGAGCAGGTGGAGGTTAGGAAAGGAGGCACAGACAAGGTTGATACAGTCAGCAGGGAAGTAACCAAACAATCATATACTTTCCTTACATTACAAATGGCAATTCTACCAAACAACAGATCATAGGCAGACAATAGTGAACTATATCTAGCTCCAAAAGCAGTTGCTAAGCTCAAATTAAATTGTTTCTAACAAAACAATCCATGTATAGCTCTAAAAGCAGTCGCTAAGCTCAATTTAATTGTTTCTTTACAAAAGTGATCAGTATGTAGCTCTAAAAGCAGTCGCTAAGCTCAATTTAAATATGCTTTTAAAAAAGAGATCAGTATGTAGCTCCAAAAGCAGTCGCTAAGCGCAATGAAATAACCTTTACAAAAGAGATCAACAAGGAGCTCTAAAAGCAGTCGCTAAGCTCAATTAAATTGTTTCTAACAAAAACAATCCATATATAGCTCTAAAAGCAGTCGCTAAGCTCAATTAAATTGCTGTATACAAAAGTGATCAGTATATAGCTCAAGAAGCAGTCGCTAAGCTCAATTAAATATGTTTTTATAAAAGAGATCAATATGTAGCTCCAAAAGCAGTCGCTAAGCGCAATGAAATATTTGTTTACAAAAGAGATCAATATATAGCTCTAAAAGCAGTCACTAAGCTCAATTAAATTGTTTAATACAAGAGAGATCAATATGTAGTTCTACAAGCAGTCACTAAGCTTAACAAACTTGTTTTATACAAAAGTGAGCAATATGTAGCTCTACATGCAGTCGCTAAGCTCAGTTAATCTGTTCCTAACAAGAGCGATTAATATCTAGCTCTATAAGCAGTCGCTAAATTCAGTTTATATCCTGCTGTCTATATATATATATATATATATATATATATATATATATATATATACATATATATATATATATATATATATATATATATATCTACACACACACACACACACACACACACACACACACACACACACACACACACACACACATATATATAATCTAACGACATATGGGTCTATCATTGTCTGCATATGTATATATTCATATGTGGGTATGTATCTGTATTCTTTCTCTGTATGCATACATTCGTACTACAGAGAGGGGGTGGCATATCTCTATGATGCTATGGGTAGATATATACACACATATAGCTCTACATATATATGTCTACCTGTGATTATTCCATTCCTTGCCATATAGATTACACTTTGCTTTAGTGGGCCTCGCAGTGGGTGTGGCTGCTCGTTGGGCGACACCTCTGCCCAATGAACACATTCACTTGCATCCCTAGGGCTGCCCATATTGCCCAACATCAGCCAACATCTGCACACCTAGACCCATAAGTAGCTACCTATAGTTCTCCCATCCTTGCATCCTTACTGATCCGGGACCTGGTCGGTTCTGGACACACCACTACACGCTGCCCACTCTCCACTTCATGGGACCCATTTCATACAATTGTCTTGGCCTATGGGTCATCAGGGATTCCCACCCTTGTATTCCGAGTCTGTATACACCGCGGACAAAATTGACGATCTATCACAATTCTATGGTTTGACTAATTTTTGGTGTGTTCCGCAAGGGATGCTTCAGTTTGTGTTCCATGATTAGAATCCATGGGTGCACTGTTTACCCCCCGGTTGTATCCTGCCTGTGGTCTAGGGAGCAGTGGACACTTTATGCTTGATTGCGTGTATATTTCCCGTGTTCGGCTGGGGGGGGGTGGTGGAAGGGCATGCTGCATGTGTCATGTTTCTTGCCTGGGCTCCTCACTTCCATTGGCATAGCCTTTGAACATATGTCATTCCTGTGTGCTGTTTCCTATCATAGCTGTATATATCTGTATATCTACGCACACACACACACACACACACACACACACACACATATATATATATATATATATGTATTTATGTATGTATATATGTACATATATGTTTTTATATATATATATATATATATATATATATATATATATGTGTCTGCCACTATATATATATATATATATATATATATATATATATATATATATATATATATATATATATATATATATATATATATATATATATATATATATATATATATATATATATATATATATATATATATATATATATATATATATATATATATATATATATATATATATATATGTATGTATATATATATATATATATATATATATATATATATATATATGTCTATACATATATGTATATATATTTATATATATGTGTGTCTGTAAATCAAGACATACCCCTCACATACACACTTACACATGTGTAATGGTGTTTATATATGCTTCACCTGCATACTAGTGCCTTATTCATTATGACACTGACACTTCACTCCAGTTATCTTGTAATCAGTATTTAGCATGTTATACAGTGGACAAATGTTGCAATATGTTCATGTACGGATTATGGATGGGAATTGGAATGTGATACAGTGTGATTCAGTATGAGAATGTCTGGTTGCTCTAATGAATGCACTATTGCTGTGCTGCTACATATGCATATATACCCATATACCCATGGCTCCTGGTTCCCCAAACACAGCCCAACCCCTACCTAACACTGCTGTCATCTATTCTTCTGTCGGATTCGCTGTGTATCGACACCACTACACATTGGTCACACCCTACTCCTATAGAGCCATCCCATCGGTTTACTCACTCCCCGTATCCTCAGACCTCCCATACGTTTAGTCCGCAAACATTGGTGACGTGAGCGAGCAAAGAATACTATTTACAATTATTGGTTTGCCCCACTTGGAACACACATGTGTTTATGGCAAGTTTAGACTCTATACTTTATTACATCCTTACTCCCGTTAACATGACACTATGATTCATTAATATGTATGACTATGCGGTATCGCACATGTTACACATGGGAGCCTAGTTATGTATGTGTTCAGCGTATTTTTTTTACAATTAGACCGGTTAAATACTTGGCGTTGCCATATCGGGCAGATGACAGGAAGGATTCCATGTGTGGGGAAGCCTTCACATTTGATTATCGTCAGCACAGCACTGACTTTGGACACTGTACATGCCTCTGCATTCTAGCAGTTTCGTCCCATCCCTCTTCTGCACAGCCTATTATTCCATCTACTGTCGATGTTTGTATGTGCACATTCCTATTATTTATGCCTACAAATGGAATGCATGTGTTACAGACAATGTACTTCTACATATTGTTGCCTGCATGTGTGTATGGATATATACCTATTACGAACTCGCTGACCTCCACTGGGCAGTCCAATGACAACCGGACCACCCAACCCTGGCATGCCTGGATCCATGATTTCATACCCATAGTTCCTCCACCCCACCTGTGTTCAACTTACATGCGTAACTTCCATTATCCACTTGTTATCGCAGACATGACACACCTCCAAACATTGCCCTCTCCAGAGCGTTAGGAGCCCTACACATATGTTGTCCCACCTCGTATATTCTCAGGCCCTCCCGCCATTTAGTCTTTGAACATACCTGCCCTTGCTAGTGTTATAGATTACGGCTATTTGTGCTTTAGAATTTTTGGTAGTCCCAGCAGGGACTACTCTGTCTGTGTGTAAAGTAGACTTAGCAATTCAACGATGTTACTACCACTGGTAAAACCCTGCCTGTGGTGTGTGTAGCAGTGCTCGGCTCACTCCTGGGCAGCTTTTTATGACATACGCTAACAGCATTATATAATACCATAGTTTCTGTTGATTTCCTTCTCATCACTTGTCTATGCTTTATTGTCACAATGTTCATTCTTCATATATATATATATATATATATATATATATATATATATATATATATATATTCATATATACACACGATATATACACACACGCATATATATAATATATATAATATATATATATATATATATATATATATATATATATATATATACGTGTGTGTGTGTGTGTGTGTGTGTATATATATATATATATATATATATATATATATATATATATATGTATATATATATATATATATATATGTGTGTGTGTGTGTGTGTGTATATATATATATATATATATATATATATATATGTATATATATATATATATATATATATATATTACATCTGTACATACGTATATACATTTCCAATGATGGGCACTGCTTACACCCGTGCAAGCGCACTCGCATATGCTTGCTGTGCGTTACATATGTTTACTGCTGCTTATTTGTGCTTACTTCTGCCTTATTCGTTATGACAGTACCACTTTGATTGAAGGGATCTTGTTAATAGTCCCATGCAATACTCACATTCACTTTTACATGTTATAATGTCAGTTTTACAGGAGGAAAACATTCATTCCACAAGGAAAATGATATGTGCTATAGTCGACCTTGAACCGTGAATGCCTGTTCGTTAGGCAGATGCTCTAACCACTACACTGTTGGTTTCTGCTTCATTTAATTGTATACCCATGGTTCATAGTTACCCAAGCACATGCCTCAACACTTCACTAACACAGCAGGCATCCATTCTCCTGTTGGGAAAACCTCACTACTACACATGTGCCATTCCCTACTGCTATGGACCCTTACCACATGTTGACTCACTCCAAGTATATTAAGACCTCCCTAGCCTATAGTTTTGGCACATAGATTTGTATGATTGTCTGGGTGTTCATATGTGTTTAGGCTTGTCCGACTGGAGACCGGGTTCCTGTACCTGTTTGAAAGTCAGATTTAGCACGTGGACAAGGTTATTCCCACTGTTAGCATCCTACCTGTGGTTAGAGACACAGGGATTTTGCCCACCTATGGCTAGCTTGATATGTCAGCACTAGATAATACGGGTGTTATGTCGCATTCATTATGAATGCTTTCTTGTGCCCATGTTTGTTCTGTAGATATATATATGTTTGTGTGTGTATGCATATGCATATACATTTATATGATTGATTAATTTGATCATACTGTTGAATGACTGTGCTGTCTGCTATGTTTGTGATTACATCACAGTTAGGTATTACTGCCGTGGCTTAATGGTAAATCGCATTGACTGTGATGTGTAGGGTACTGGCGTCAGGCTTGGCTGAGGCAGTTTATTGTGTTGCTGGGCAGAACAAGGGTCATTGGACAAAGGGTGAGTACAACACTTTTCAGCAGCGGTTTTCCGTTTAACCCCCATTTCACGTCACGCGAACACCTTCTGCATTCTTACTGTGATACATCACCCCAATTCACATTTAAATGGTATTATATTGTTATATAGCATAAAATTAGCAAGATATGCTCATATACGGATTACGCATCATAAATGGTGTGTGTTGCAGTCGAACCAGCAACGTCTGCTAGATAGGCAGATGCTCTAACCACTACACCATTGCTGTGCTGCTTCATTTGCATGTATACCCATGGTTCATAGTTACCACTACAAACACAGCACAACATCACTAACATGGCAGTCATCCATTCTCTGGTTGGAAATAAACCACACCACTACACGTGTGCCACTCCCTCCTACTCTAGACATGTCCCGTATGTTGGCTCACTCCAAGTATATTCAGACGTCCTAAGCTTATAGTTCTGGGACATACGTTCATATAATGGTCAGGGTGTTCATTTAGTCTTTTGCTGTTCAAGCTTGTCTGATTGGTGACTGGAACTGTCCTGTACCTGTTTAAAAGTCGGACTTAGCACATGGACATAGTTAGTTCCACTGTTAGCATCCTACCTGTGGTTGGGGTTGCCCAAGGTTTGCTCACTTCTGGGCAGCTTGATATGACAGCACTAAATATTACTAGGGATTCTGCTTCTGTTTCCCTTCACATTTGTTATGACTGCTTTAGTGTGACCATGTTCATTTTTCATGGATATATATATATATATATATATATATATATATATATATATATATATATATATATATATATATATATATCTACATATATATATATATATATATATATATATATATATATCTGTCTGTACATACACATGCATGTACATCTACAGGCTTATTTACATTTCCCATACTGTTAAATGACTGCCACTTATGTATGCTTTAAAGCACCTTAATCATCCTATATCCGACTGCCATTATTGTGGGCCTCATATAAAATTAGCCCTTGCATGGCTTGGACCCGGGAACAGGAACACCATAGTCACTGGTTTTACCATTAAACCATCTGTGATATGTTCTGTATGGATGGTAATTAGGATATATGACTTTACTACGGCCATTCTACAGTACTGGCAACAAATGTGACAGTCTGGTGGTGTACATATGTATAGTACATGTTACTATTCATATGTTTCTGAGAGGCATATGTATACATTTCTAAGTATACATATTTATGAATTGGACACATACTTGACAACTACTTATATGCATGTATGTGTGATATGTAGCTATGCGAGTATAAGTATGTACATTTATAGATATATGACTACATATCTGGAGTTATACATGGCCATGTATATGAACAACCGCATACGGGAGGTACCTATACCTTTTGTATACAGGGGTTGTGTGCATCATTATGAAGAGGAACCTGGATGGGGTATACAATTTGTGGACATGTACTATTTGGAAGATGGCTATGGGGAAGCTTCATGGGAACATTTGGAAGGTATATATTCTCGATAATGCACAAGGGGAGACATGCATCATGGTCAGGTGTTTAATCCCAGGAGTAGGTTATGGAGGAGCAGCTGGAGGCTGGGCAGGGTTGTGGACAATTGCTGCTCATACAACTTGTGTCTTGATGTCTACGGGGCTGGACATTGTGTCATGCCAACAAGTCTAATCTTTAGAACAGACAATTATCCCATGAGGGATAGCCAAAAATTTGGAGACTGATGACCACCATTCTTTAGACTTTACGAAAATGAGGGAGGGTTATACATGCAAGAGATATATAGTTTGCAATCTGACACTGTCTAGGGTGAGACTGCCTACTAGATATGAGTAGGGGTCACTATGTGCAGATATGGCTGTGCCAAGATAGCAGCCCGAGTATGGGTGGTTTTGGTGGTCATTCAGGAAGAGGGGGGTGGTGTGCTGTGGAGGGGATGATGGATATTCAATTATGTATCCAGGTGTGTTGGGGTTGGATGGCTCAGTTCAGGCCAGACCATTATGTGGGTGTGGGCCGGTAACGTATTTGTACATGTGTATCGCACATTTTAATGTTCATATGTTTGTGGGATTTTGTTCTACAGTATGGCCTGTAAGGTTGTATTGCAGATGTGACTGTTTGTTCTTTGGTTTTCTTTCTGATTCACCCACTGCTCCCTCATACACCTCCAGTTCAAATATTGTGCATCCGAACCAGTCTCCCCTTGACGAATTATTACATTACCCATCACCCCCCACCCCCATATTCCACACACACAATCCATCCCTTCTCTGGTTGATGGCCCATGGCACAGACAACAGAACACATTGCGTACACTACATATCTCTGGTACCAATATGGTTGTGAGGGTGACCCAAGCATTTTTGATCTTCCACATGCTGTACTTCACACACATAGGTACACGCAAATACTTATCTTTCATGACATGGTAGGTAGACCTGGGTAATACCTGTTCATCTTTGGGCTGTCCAGACAAGGACGACTTGGACAGCGAATGGGCAGATATTGAGCGAATGCTCTGACCATTGGTAGGGTTGCCAACTTTTCAAATGACAAAGTGGGACATTTTTGGGACACACATCAGATTTTACAGGCCAACACATACCCATGGTCAGTACACAGGATAGTTCTTTAGTTTTATGCCTAAATGGAAGCTTATTGTTGTAGCAGTTTAGCTGCTTATTCTTTTTCTTGTAATATTGAGGTATTTTACATACAGAAATAACTATTTTATGGAACTATTACATAAAATATGGGACATAATTATGTCCTACAATCGCAGGACATTTGGCATTTTTAATAGTTTTGGTAAGGACACAATTGCCCAGAGAGGGACTGTCCCTCACAAAGTGGGACAGGTGGTAACCCTAACCATTGGGCTATGCTTAGCAAAGGGCAGCAGCGCGCTAACATGCTGCATTTCATTTCCACTTGATATAACAATCAACACTACAATGGAATATGGGCACGGGGTTTTAAATGTCATTTGTTCGAGAGACGGGGACTAAATATTCAGCTACGTGCCTTTGTGTTTACTTTTTATTTTGGTGTTCGCAAAACTGTCTTGTATGCTTTGCATACGTTTCAGTATCCATGGACACTGACAAGAGTGATTATTATTAGAGGCAGGCTATACTAGTCAGTATTTTAGGTTGTGCGTCTGCGGCCAACATCTTCACTCCTCCGTGCAGCACTTCGACATGCCCCCTGCACTCGTGCACGTTTCCTATGCACGTAGATGTTGCGGCAGCGTGCCTTCATTAATATGCATGTGGTGCTGCTGCACCATCTCTATGCCGCACGGTCGGCCCAAGACTAACGCCATCCTTGCACCGAGCTTCATGAATCCCGGGGGATCTGTTTTCTGTAGAGTGTGACAAAGCTACAGCTAAAAGGATTTAATTTGCTTTGTGTCACTGTAGTTCAATCAAGCTAGTAATATGACTTTTTTTTTTTCTTATAAGGAATAGATAGTTAAGCTCTGATAGATTCTAGAAGCATGATTCCCATAGTCATGAGTCCCCTGGTGTGTATGCATAGGATTACTATAAATAAAAAAATGTAGACATAATATGCATCCATAGTGACAAGTCCCTGGTGTGTAAGCATATGATTACTAAAAGTCAAAACTGTAGATATAATATGTATTCATAGTGACAGAAAAGGGTATCTCCTTATACATGTATAAACTCAGACAGTTCTTGGAAAACAGTCACATTCTGTGGCTGTAAACCATGATTTAACTCATCGTGTAATAGTAGAAAAACATTTTTTTCATGTTATAGCACTATGGGAAATGCGTAAAGGGGGAGAGCCCAAAGGCACAGTGCAGTAGAGTGATACACGTCAAGAAAATGATAGATCAGTACCTAGATACATCCATTCAGTATATCAATATTAAGAAATAAATTACACTCATACAGACATCCTGAACTAAACCAGGAAAAAGTAAATGGCATAGAAATTACAAAATGAGTGATAATTTGATAATCCTGTATTTAATCAGGAATATGCTCTAAAACTGTCACAACAGGCACTGAAAACTTTAAGAGATGTCAGCATAAGAATGGGTGATGGACTGAAAGGAAAGTCTAAAATGGAGGTCAACTGAAGACAAAAATATGCATAGAATCTTGCAAGAAGTATTAGCATAGAATAACCAAAAAAACACACAGTAGGCACACTGGTCACGAGGAGAATTCAAAAATAACAGTCAGGAGACTCCAAACGAAAGTTTAATAATCCAAAGGCACATACAGATTTAGCACTTTCATTCCACAAGGGAACTTCTTCAGAATGACACAGCACTACTCAGATTAGTTACATCCCCTACTTCTGGATTGTACCCTGTGTCGTGCAATCCTTCACGAAAAGCACAGAATATTTTTACTTGTGAGCTGCAATTCCTCAAACAAGCCACTTTTGGAGACCCCTGACTGTTATTTTTTACTTCTCCTCATGACCAGTGTGCCTGCTGTGTTTTTTTTTTGGTTATTGGTGGCATTCCTACACACAGTCTACCACCTTTTGTGTTTCTTAGTATTAGCACAGAAACAGACAGGATAAAAATGGACAAAGAAAATTGCTTGAGTACAGACTCTCAGCACAGTGAGTGAGTATAGATGGTAGGATAAGCAGGAAAATGAAGAGTTCCAAGTCTGTTCCTGTTAGTGTAAAGCAGGTATCAGTAACCCAAAAAAGTAAAACAGAAAATGAATTTTCTTTAGAACTACCCTACGCAGGGAACACACAGAAGGAACTGTAGTGCCAGTGATTTTATGGGAAGAAGCTACACCATTAACCTTAAGGCAAGTTACTGTAGAAAGGAACCCTCAGGTAGCAAGCTTACAGAGAAGTCAAACTTAAGGAAGATGATCTTTCTAAGTAAGGCAAGAGGAAACACAACTATGTTTTAAGGGAAGATAGTGAAGAAGGTGTAACCATGACTTCTTTAGTTAAAAGATGAGTTCTTGTATGAAGTAAGTAGGAAAACAGAATGCATTCTGCATCACCTAATAGAGGTAACATTTCAGAGGATTCTAGTATTGAAGATAATCCATAGTTGTATGGTAAAAAGTATAACGGGAGCAGACAATAGTAAGATAAGAGTATTAGCTAGATTTCAATGTCCAGGTGTAAAGAAAAAGATACAGATATAGTGTGCCTCTCATTCAGAACCTTATCTTATATATAAAAGTCCCGCAATCCCAGTGACTATCATGGAAGTTCCATTTGAATATATTACTATTGAAATCATGGTTCCATTAGTAAAATTCAGAAGTGGGTGTCCATACATACTTATTGTAATGGATTATGCTACCAAATTTCTAGAAGCAGTGCTGTTATGCAAAACTAATGCTAAGGCTAGTACCAGAGAACTGGTACTTATGTTGCCCATACTGGATATCCCTCAGGAGACATTTACTGACTAAGGTAGTCCCTTTATGTCAAGGGTGCTCTATCAGTTATGTCAGATCTTTAAAGGCAAATAGTTGAACACATTAGTCTACCATTACCATCTACTGAGTTGCTGGATTCATAGAAAGATTTAATAAAACACTGAAATATATGTTACGGAAAGTTATTGATGCAGATGGAAAAAACGGGACTCGTTATCACCCTACTTTCTGCTTCCAAATAGAGAATTGCTAAAAAGTAGAAACTTCAACTGTATTTGCCACATTTAAACTTCTATGTTGCAGCCATTCAACAGGGTTCCTTAAGACTGCTAAGGAAACTTGGGAACAGCAAAATATACCATTTAAAAAGGTACAGAATGCCGTATTAGTTTGCAAGATAGATTAAAGCTGTTAATGCCTATAGTAATAGAGCATATGCAGAGAGCCCAAAAAATGCTGCAATGAGGTTATAATAAGCAGAAGTGTAGCTAGGATGAGGAAAGGTGCTAGGGGAGTGATCAGCAGATGTCAGATAGTAGTGCAATTCTAGCATGCATTTCTGAAATGCTGGTATGGAAATGCATTCTAGTACCACTTTTGTTGTAAGAGCTGGATCATGTGGTTCTATCCTTTACATGTGGAATAAGTTGTCACTAGTTGTTTCTGCAGTTTTAATAGTAGAAGACTGAAGCCTTTTTTGAGGGGCGTCAGGCCTTGGAACAGCACTGAGTGCTAGATGACTCAGCTATGGCTATGATGTTAAGAATGCCAGATGTAAAGAATTACTCTAGGAGGTCAGGTAGTTATGCTAGTGTTCTCCATAGAAAACAAATCTTTCATCAAATGGCTGCAGCCATTTGAAGTGAAACTACGGTAAACTATAAAGTTTAACAGCCAGGAAAGAGTGAGAGAGGTACTGAAAATGCATCACATTACGATATTGACATCAAGAAAAGAAGGAGAGAATTTTGCATAGAGCTTACAATCTGAAACATTTTACAGTAGAGAAAAGGGAGTCCTTGCCAAAAGTACAAAAGTAGGAAGTAAGGAATGTTTTCACAACTGCATGGGAGAACTAAACTGATAGACTGTAACATATAGATGACCCCTTCAATTACAGTTAGGATGTGGCTTTACAGAGTGCCAAAGTCACAAAAACAATTATAGGAGAAACTAAATGCATAAATTAAACACAACAAGTGGCCAAGAGTTAGTAATTCCAAAACTTGATCGAAGTATCATATTCTTTAATGACTCTAGGAAGCTGAATACAATTTTAAAATTTGATAGCAATCCCTTACCCAGAATTGCTGGGTAATAAAGAATCCAGTAAAGGACAGGCAATTGGTATCCCTGGACTTGAGAAAGGGACACTGACAAATGCCCCCACTTACCTCTTCTGCTGAAGTAAAAACATCCTTATAACCTTTGATGGTCAGTTTCAGGACACAGTGTTAACATTCAGCCTACGTGGTTCTCCAGCCATCTTTCAGAAGCTGATGCATGAAATACTGAAGTTTCACTCTTGATATGATGCGGCATACCTTGATGATGTGGTCATTTACTCAGACAACAGGAAATCTCACTTACTTAAAGTACAAACTGCAGTAGAATCCATAATAGTGGTAAGCTTAACTATAAATACTATGAAAAGAAAATGGCACATGCTGGAAACAAAGTACTTAGGAGGATGCCTTATAGGAAGAGTTTATGGATGATTTGTAGAAATGTCAGTACTGAGAAAGTACACTGTTTGAACTTTAGGGATGTGTATAATTAATTTAGTTGTTAATATTAGTTAATTATTTGTTTAACCTTGTGAGTGAAATCATTTTTGTAGGCCTTTTTCAGACATGGTCTCGGGCCAAACAGTCAAGAACAAATGTAATATATCTGAATGATTGTTAAACTAACCATTCTAACAGCATGTCTTTAGGAAGAAAGTGAATTACATGAAGAAAAGCATCATGCAGATTTTACATAGTCAGTGAGCAGAACTGGAATCAAGTCTTTGACCAGTTAGACAGTAACACTATTTCTGTACTGAACTGTTCACTGGGGCTGCCAAGGTTCTTATACATTGTGGTTGCTTTAATATTAATAATGTTACAAGCATGCCATGTGCCTTTTGACCAAGAATATTAATAATGGATGATTTCAGTAAAGCCAACTAAATTAGCAATGTAGACATTCTTATTAGAATCTTACAACAAGACAATTATGCAAAGTCTGTATAGCCCTCCATAATGTATGTAGTGAGGCAAGCCTATTTTTTTCTGAGCATTTCATGTATGTTAAAGCTTATACAGGTTCAAAGGTGCATTCAGTTAAAAAACTTTCTGATTCTGCAGGCACCCTGTTTAGAAATGGGTTTATATTATTCATATTAAAAAAAAACAAATACATAAAACTATACATGCATATATACGTACATGCATGAATCAATAGATAAATAAACAAATAGATATATAGATGGTAGGATAAATAAATTAAAACATGACCCTATGATACACAATGTTAATCAATTAGCTTATAAAGCCTTATTGTGACATGTTCATTATTATTGCACATAATATATTAACTACATACAAACATATACAACTTCCAATTTTTTTATGAAAATATTCATTTAAATGTTTCATATCTGTATATTAACTCCTTCAGTCATAATTACTTCTCAGACAATTCTCTTCTCATTTGCTGTTGGCCAGTGTGCTTGCGTTAATCTTGAGTTTTAATTGTTGCTATAGGTTAAGAGAGTTTGCACAGGGTAGTTATAAGCTGCCATTGGCTGCACTTTAAACGGCTGTACTGTTACTGGTTCTATTATTATTACTGTTGCTGTACCTGCTGTGTTATTCTCTCATACCTATTATTGTAAACTTGTTCTGTTACTGCTTATAAATTCATTATTTATTACTACCATTCCTGCTTCTTTGGTTATTTGTGACCTCTCCACTCAGCTCTTATCCTGCTTTTTATTTAAAGTTCCCTGCAATTTTTATTGTTAATACTTTGGTGACTGTGATCTGTTGTGCTTAGATTCTAGTGTATACTGATGAAATGTATATATTGGAGTACTGATCCCTTAAAAGACAGAAAGAATACCACCAGACATGAAGCCCCTCCAATGCTAACCTCAAAACATTTGGAGTTCATAAGCAGTGTAGGAACTAACAAATATGACAGGTGTAAGCATCTGCATAATGCAGAGTCCCCCCTAAGATGATCTGTAACTACTTAGGTGACTTACTACTGTATGCAGATCTGCTCAATCATATATAATCCGCACACGCTGAACTTGTCAAAAAGTCACTCTCCAAGCCTATTCGAACTAGGAAGCAGGGGTGTAGATAATTATTTTTTTCAATTTGTACACTAAGGTCTGGTACTGCTATAACCCCATGCAGTCATGCTGCCCCAACAAAATGTAGTCTTCTGAGATGTCCACAGTCACTCTTAACTGGCATTTAGTAGCAGTGATTCAATGCAACAAGCTTCTGTACCACATGAAAGTAGCTAGTCTCACAGAGGTCCATTTACACACCACACACATATACCAGCTGCTAAATGAGCTCTGATTTTGATTACTTAAAAAAGCAACCTAAACCATTTGCAATAAGCAGCTCACAATCCAGTGAAAAGGGAAGCCATCCAGGCAAGGCTTTTGGCTGCTCTGGTTTAAATGCATTTAATATCAGCCTAAGCCATTTACAGGAAGCTGCCCACAACCCAGTCAAAAGCAGAAGACAGCCTGAGCCATTCACTGCAACAAACCTCTCTACCACAAGATGGCTAGTCAAACAGAGGTCCATACACACCAACCACCACACACCACCATAAACCAACTACAAAAGGGGAAGCCAGCAGCCAATCCCACAGAGGTCCTATGGCACCGGACACAAAACCACAATGGACAGTAACTGCTGCTAGCAGCTGGTGACTGCTCTGGTTTTGATACCTTAAAAATACAGCCTAAGCCATTTGCAATACGCAGTCCACAATCCAGTCCAAAGGGAAGCCATCTGTGCTGGGCTGTTGGCTGTTCTGGTTTAGGTGCATTTAGTAGCAGCCTAAATCATTCACACCAAGTAGGCCACCCATCCACAGCATACTGTCAGCCTACAACAATGTACAACCAGGCATGAGTACCCAGCTGCCATCATCCTGATGGTCTGCTGTATCACCTAGGAAAGACATCTAACCCATGATCATTACATGGATCAAAGTCTTCCAGGACCTGTCTGATATATCATGTATGTGCATCAAGGCCAACCCACTTAAGTATACAATCAGACATAGTGTTTCATAGCCAAGTCTTAATGCATCATAGAGCACTGAATGACTACTCTGCAGAGGAACCACTCACTGACATGGTGTCCAGAATTGTTAATGCACTGTTTATATTTGGATAAAATACTGCAGTCAACTGCTGTAGGGTTGAAATGATGGTGGTCGTCAGCTTGTCTTGTGCAACTGCTCTCCATCTGCCCACCCATTGGTGAAGCTCATTTTTGAAACTGGACAGACTGAATATGTCAGTCTTGTATGCATTGTACATTTCCACCACTTTCTCATCATCTTACAAAGCATGTAGCATGAATGGGACCCGATACTGTGCAATGAAACATGGGCAGCATTCTAAAGGGTGGTCTTTTACTTTGCTTAAGACATGATCTAAGAATGGAATAAACATGTTCCTTTGATACCACTCCTCTGGGTCATCAGCACCAATGTTGCTTCTTTGAGTCCACCTTCCACAGGTTCTTGGAACACTTTCTTCTGCATTGACTTTGGCTGCCAGCTGTTTGACTTCTTCATACAACTTGGAAAAAGAATTGTTAGAATTTGATCTCATTGCTTGAAGAGTGTCAGTAACATCCTTTGTTTCTTCACAAGCCGGAATCAAGTCAATCTTTTCCTGCTGCAGGTACAGATAAAGCGGCTTAATCATATCAAGCACAGACTCCATTGTAACCATTGGTACAATGAAACTGAATCTTGTAATAGAGTACACATATCTGTCAGTATCTTTGTCATACAAAGTCCAAGAAATAGGTGTAGAATAGCTAAACGTACTGGTGGACCAACACAAAATTAAATCCAGTAACAAAAGGCACAGCATGACCATCCATATAAACCAGGGTTTATTACATCAAGCTTTCGAGTTGAAACTCTTTTGAAAGCTTGATGTAATAAACCCTGTTTTATATGGATGGTCATGCTGTGCCTTTTGTTACAGTATCTTTGTCATACTCAGCAGTACACTTTAAAGTGGTGACAAGGATGACATAGTTATTTTTCATCTTCATCCTCACATAAGAACTGTGTGAATTCCTCAGTGTAGGCTAAATATTTATTGTAACATTTAGGGTATGAATTTAGTATTACATTTACTTTTTTACAGGTGTCAAGAGTGTGCCATACCATGCATTGCACATGAATGGACTACGGCAGTGCCGAGCTTGTCCACTTTACAGGCAGTGCACACAGCTTCAGGAAACAGGACTTGAATTCTTGCCTGCATACCATTAAAATGGCCAGATGGGTCTATATCATTTAACTGAAATACATATTCATTGACTACGTATTCATTGAATACTAATCAGTGAAATTCATTTCATTGATCCACAGACTTTTTCTCAGGGTTTGGAAGCTCTTGGCCATCATTGCAACTTTTCCCTTTTCCTCACTGTAGTGTGATCTTGGAGTTGATATATATAGTTGCGGGGACACAACCACCCCTCATTGGGAGTTGTAGGGAGCAAAGCCCCCCACTTGGATTGGTTTGATTTAGTGTAGTGTCTGTTCCAGAGTGCTGGTGGTGAGTGGTTCCTAACCCTGGTAAAAAGTCCAGTGTTTGCTGAAATGAGTTTCACTGATTAATGTTCAACGAATGTGTATTTCGATTAAGTGATATAGACCCAGTCAGACATATTGCTTTCTCTGTCATAACCCTGTCCTCAGAAGAGTAGAAAGAGGTAATCTAAGGCTTTTTCTCTGGTGTCATGCACTTCCTCAAATTCAGTGAAGTCTACATTGATTTCTATATTGCCTTCACTTCAAGGATCATAATGTAGAGCCAGAGTCACTTGCTGTTTATGGCGGATGTCAGTTGTTTCTTCAGCAAATAAATTGAAGAACTTTGCCTCTTTAACTCTACTTAAAAGTTTTCTCTGAATCTGTAACTCAGTAAGATTAATGATTTCATTCTGAATGTGTGCCAAAGTGTACAGTGCCTTCTGCAGACCCTCCCTTAAATGGTCAGTGAGTACAGAGTCCATTTCTGCCAGAACTTCATACAATGCTTTAAAATTTTCTGTGCAAATCAGTTTTCATTGGAGTGGCAAATTTTGTCTTCCACAGAGAGATTATCCACACGATACATCTCAGGCATGAACTGTGCAATATACTGATAAGCTGTTTGCAGTAGGCCAGAGCATACTTCTAGAAATGCCTCTGACTTTGCAAGTACATTTCCATGGTCCTTTGACTTGCTATGTCATTCAAGAATCTTATGTGCATTAGACCAATTGGTCATAGTCATGGAGATCAACACACATACTTTAGCTGTGTTGAAGACAAAACATGGACCACAGAAGACCCCGGCCAAACTCTATGAATAATATGCAAACTATAATTCTTGTGGACTGAATCCTTTATTGTGTTGGCTTACAAAATACCTCATGAACCTCTTAGGGAACTCAAAGCCTTTAGGAGGTAGCCACCACATGGTGAAGACTGTCTTTTTGTCGATATCTGTGAGACGACCACATTTGTACTAGTCAATGAAATAATCTTTTCTCATGGCATCATTCATGCAGCTATAAACTGCAGTGTGGGTATTAGAATGTTTGGAGAATTGCACATGTCCTGCTGCAATACTTGTGTAGTCCACTATCACGGCACTTGATCAAAGATCATCTTGCTGGAGGATATCACACGTCCTTTTATCAGATCCTATCTTGGCCTCCACCTAGCTCATGTCAGTGCTGTCATAGATGCTACTGGATATAGCACAGGCCTCCTCACATGCAGGACTTCCAGGTGGAGTCACAGCTAGTGATTCTTGACTCACAGACTCAGCTGGAAGAAAGCTGTTTGGACTTTGAGGACCTGCAGCTGATTCTCCAGGTACATCCAGTTGTGCAACTACTCTCACTGGTGCATTTACTGTATCACAATTACTAAAAAGAAAGGGGAAGGCTAGTCAGAATGATTGCTGCACGGTGTTAAAAGAAGTGTTGCCAAAAGAGCTTGGAATAAGGCAGTGTGTGCTGACACATAATCTACACTGCTCTGTAGACTGCATTACCCTATAGCAAGTTGTCCTTCACCCAGTTTTGCTGCTGCCACAGGCACTGTCAGTTCCATGACATGCCTATAACACCCAGCTGTGCTGCTGCCACAGGCAATGACAGTTCCATGACATGCCTACAACACCCAGCTCTGATGCTGCCACAGGACTGATGGTTCCATGACATGCCTACAAAACCTAGCTCTGCTGCTGACACAGGCACTGACTGTTCCATGACATACCTACAACACCCAGCTCTACTGCTGCCACAGGCACTGATGGTTCCATGACATGCCTACAACACCCAGCTCTGCTGCTGACACAGGCACTGACAGTTCCATGACATGCCTACAATACCCAGCTCTGCTGCTGCCACAGCACTGATGGTTCCATGACATGCCTACAACACCCACCTCTGCTGCTGCCACAGGCACTGACTGTTCCATGATATGCTTGCAACACCCAGCTCTGCTGCTGCCAGAGGCACTGACTGTTCCATGATATGCCTGCAACACCCAGCACTGCTGCTGCCACAGGCTCTGACTGTTCCATGACATGCCTACAACACCCAGCTCTGCTGCTGCCACAGCACTGATGGTTCCATGACATGCCTACAACACCCAGCTCTGCTGCTGCCACAGGCACTGACTGTTCCATGATATGCCTGCAACACCCAGGTCTGCTGCTGCCACAGGCACTGACTGTTCCATGACATTCCTGCAACACCTAGCTCTGCTGCTGTCACAGGCACTGATGGTTCCATGACATGCTACAGTACCCAGCTCCGCTGCTGCCACAGGCACTGACGGTTCCATGACATGCCTACAACATCCAGCTCTGCTGCTGCCACAGGCACTGACGGTTCCATGACATGCCTAAAACAAATAATCGTATTACTTCTGAATGATGAATGGAGTACTGCAGCTTTCCACAATCTAAAAAAAAAATTACCCAGTATCATACTGTCCATCTGAAACCACTGCAGATACCATAGTATTCAAAAGCTTTTCAGCTTGATTTCGAAAAAGAACCCGCTTAGTATACGTTGTTGTTCAGCACATGACTGAAGCAATCATAGGTGGTGTAGCAATAATATATCAAGATTGTCTCCACCTAATCCCTTTTAATACCTCCATACCACAATTCATAACGCAGAACTCCTTATCATTTTCCTCAAACTAAACAAACACCTGTATCATTATTTTATATACCCCCCCCAAAAAAAATAATATCAGTATATTAGAAGACATTCTACACTGGACCTCAACTTCCATCCCTCATGAAACAGTCATAATAGGAGATGTTAATATAAATTGTCTTTAACTTAAATCTATCTCTCCTACATTTAGCATAAATCATTTTGGGCACAAACAGTTGATACAAACTCCAACATACTTAGGCTAAAAATCAAATTTCATATTAGACTGAATCTTAGTAACTAATCCCAGTAAATTTACCTCATATGGCGCACTATCAAATCCCCTCAGTGACTTTCTGTCTTTTCCAATGTCACACACAAATTCCGCCAAAACAGCAAACTATAAAACTATTGTAACACAACAAAATGTAACCCTCAGACATTCAACAATATTCTGTCTTCAGTAAACTGGTATATACTAAGAAATATCCAACTAGATGATGCTTTTGAGAAATTTAAATCGATATTACTTAACACCTTAAACAACCCCCCCCCCCCCAGAAATAAAAGAATAAAAACAAGAGATGCACCCTGGTAAACTAACACTACAAGATGACTAATGTAAACTAGAGACAAGGCTTGGAAAAACTGTCAGACAAGCACAATCCCACAAAACCTCCAACAATATAAAGTCTTTGTAACTAAGCCAAAAGACAAATAATCTCTGACCAAAAAAAAATTATTATATTAAACCCCAAAATAACTGCAAAGCCAATCGCAAGAATTCTGGTCAAGCATCAAAAAACTACTGCACCCAGGACAAAAATATAATCCCAATCCATGTGCAAATAGTACACCTCTGGACACTGCTACACAACTTAATACCTATGTTATAGATACCATAGCATCGATTACAAAACAATGTATGCATATTACTGCAAATCACAAACAACAAATAACTATTACCTCCTCATTTACACTTCAACCAGTATCTACAGCCTATACAAAAAACTCTTAAGCAAACTAAAAATGTGCTCTGCCTCTGCAGATAATCTACCCAGTGAATTCCTTAAAATAACAGCAAGTAGCACATGTTACCCGATATCCATACTCATAAACAGATCCAGTATCCCCCAAATCTGGAAAAAATCAGATATCATTCCCGAATGGAGAGGGGGGTTCCAAATGGAGAGATTATAAGTCAGCAAGCAAAGGAGAGTAGTATTGCTGAAATTTAATTTATCCTCAATGTTGTTGAGTACCTTCATGAGGTGGACACTGCTTTCCACAAAATCTCACCAAGACAACACTGATAGGTAAACTGTATTTTATACAGCATATATCCTGGACAGAAGTAGGTTTAAAATAAAAAAAGATAGCTGGGTGCATAAGGCCCAGGATATAAAAGTGTCCAATCCTGGTATGTGCAATTGTGCCAGGACTGGAAAAAAATGACACTGTAGAATCTTTAAGACACAGAAACAGTCCTACATTAGGGCTAGACCAGGCCCAGGAGGAGGATGCCCCCCCCCCCCGTTGTAGAAGGAAGTAGCAATCCACAGAAATCACAAAATCTGATAAGCCAAAAAACAGTCATAAAGATGATAGAGTGGACTATTGGGAGTAAGAAAGAAATTATGTACTGTTACTATTATGCAAGAAGATTAAGACAGAAATTGGAGGAAAGAAAAAAATACTTCTACAAGAAAAACTGCCAGAAGCTTCAAATAAAAACTTGTGTTCATTAATACAACAGATTTTTGAAAAACATTATATAGACCAAGAATCCTTGAGCCATTTGGAAAAAGAAGTGACTGAAGAAGTGTAAAAATATAAAGAGCAAAATCTAGAGACTTTTGAACAGTATAAAAAAGAAATATGGATGTGGGAAAAAAACGGAGATCTGATATGATGCAATATTTATGCAAAGCAGAAAGCTCAATTAATCAACACAAAAAAAGTGTCAAATATATTCAAAGATAAATACCGGCAAAGGCATCCAGATATGGAAAATTTCACAATAATAAAAAAATAAGATCACAAAGAGGGAATGTAAAACAGAAGATTAGTAAAGCGCAAGTTAAAAAATAGAAGATGAAGTTATGGAATACTTGCGAAGTGAAGTATTTAGTGCAGAAAGTCTAACACTTGTTACATCACAGCATGATGGAACAACGAGTCCCCAGAGCAAGAAGAAATGGGAGGAGAAGGAGATATCTGAAGAAATATTGGCATGGGAAAGAAAAAGAGATTTAATGCTGTGCAATATTTATGCAAAGCAAAAAACAAAACTTATCAGTACAAAAAGAGCAGCACCAAAGATATTTGAAGATAAATACAGGCAAAGACATCAGATATGGAAAATATTATAATACAAAAAATAAGAAAACAAAGAGGAAAAGTAGAAAAAGAAGATTAGTAATGGAAAAGTTAAATAAATAGAAAATGAGGTTATAGATTACCTGCAAGGTGAAGGATTTAGTGTAGAAAATCTAACTCAGATAACATCACAGCAGGATATAGCAAATGATCCCCAAATTAAGGAGAAACCAGTGGAGTGGAAAACATCTGATCAGTTTCCATATGAAGCTTGGGAGCCTTCCATAGGAAACCAGTACAAACATTCAGTTGGAGATGCACAGCAAGGGAAGGAGCAAGAAACTCTGGCAACCCTGATACAGTCAATGCTGTTGAGTGACAAGCTAGTGAGTTCCCCTATGAAAGAGCAACAGATGACTCAGGATGAAACTGGAGAGAATGTGGCACAGGAAGATGCTCTGGAACTTTCTATAGAATGCCCACAGGAAATGGAGAACAAAGAATGTGCCCTCAGTTTAGAAGAAAATTATCTAAGAGAAGAGTTGCTTGATTTAACAGAAATGGACAGACTAATGAAAGAAATGCACCACAGAAAGTCAATAAAACCCAAAAAGTTAGAAGTTTAATAAAACAAATGAACACAGTAATTAGGACTCTCCATAGGAATTCATGTTATATAACAGAAGTAAATAGGATATACTATTGTGCAGCTAAGTTAATAACAAATAAAGTCTTACCACAAAAACACTGGGCAGTAAGGGAAAGGAAGGGGAGAACTCAAACACCATCATGTAATTATTGAACAGAGAAAACTATAAAGCAATTAAGACAAGAAGGGTCACTGTTAGAATAGTATAGAAGAGGGAACAGATCAACAAAAATTCTCAGAAAGATAGACGTGATAAGAGCAATGCACAGTATCAGAAATAAGAACAGATCAGGATTTATCATGCACTATTGCAAATAATAAAGAAAAAATATCAGCAGAGGCAGAAAAACTTAGAAAATATAGATAAATATAAAGGAAAAGTACAAAATAAGCAATTTATTGATGATCCAAAAAGTTTTATACAGAATTGGAAAACAAGGCAAAATGAATTGAAATGCCACCAAATAAGAAGAAATAGATACATTTTGGAGAAATATCTATGAAAATACGGTGGAACATAATAAAGATGCTAAATGGATAGAAGAAGTAAAAGAAAGAATAATAAGTTCAAATGTACAGGATATGAAATGGGATGAAGTAAGGCCAAGGAGATTAAAACAAATTTAAGTAAATCTTCTAATTGGAAAACCCCAGGCCTAGATGCAGTACTTTTAGCTAAAAGTTTTAACATCTTTGCATGAAGAATTAAACATGAGTAAGAGCTATTTATATGCACACCCTAAACAGACACCAGCTTGGTTATCAATAGGAAAAACAATACTCCTACTTAAGAGTGAGCCTGCAAGCAATCCTAAAAATTATAGCCAATAACCTGCCTTGCAACGACGTATAAACTATACACTGGAATTGATGCCGACACAGTTTATAGTCATTTAGAAGAAAACTCAATCATGGCAATAGAAAAAAAGGGTAATAAAAGAAAGTCATATGGAACAAAGGGTAATTTATTGCTAAATAAAGATATAATGGTGAACTGTAAAAAGGAGAAGAATCAAAGTATGGCATGGATAGACTATAAAAAGGCATTTGATAGTATCCTACATTCATGGATAAAAGAGTGCTTAAAAATGTATAAGACAAACCCTGCACTGATTGATTACATTACAGTGACCATGAAACAGTGACAACCCACTTTGCAGTTAAGCCATGCTAATGGACACGTTATTATTCCAGTGATAAAATTTCAAAGGGGAATATTTCTGGGTGACTCTGTCACCACTGCTCTTTTGTCTTGCTTTAAAACCATTAAGATGCCTACTTTACAGATTAGGTCATAGCTACTTGGCTCCCAGAAAACAACAAAGTGTAAAGACTTCTCATATTCTTTTTGTAGATGATTTAAAACTGTATCGTTCATCAGATGAGGAACTGAAAGCACAACTGCAAGTGGTCAAAACATTCAGATGATATAAGAATGTTATTTTCTCTTGACAGATGTGCAAAAGCAACATTTAAAGCAGGAAAGCTGCAGCACCAAGAAAACATCAGTTCGGGACAGCAATGTGATATAAAAGAACTTGAGCAAGAAGGAGTGTATAAATATCGGGGAACTGATAAAGGATCAATAATAAATCATAAACAAATGAAAATAAAACTTAGTAAGACATATTTTAGAAGGTCTAAATTAATACTGACAACAGCATTGACATCTAGGAACAAAGTCCAAGCTATAAACCAGTCTGCTCTTTCTGTCCTAATTTACAGTTTTGGAGTGACTGACTGTCCCCAAAAGGTGTTAGATAGGTTGGACAGGAAAACAAGAAGGATGGAGCATACTCATCAAATGATTTGTAAAAATCAATGGGTACCAAGATTATATATTCCCCATTCTGAAGGAGGAATGAGCCTCATCAAAAGTGATTATATGTATAGGTTTGCAATCATGAGACTCCATACATATCTGCTGACCTCACAAGACCCAAATGTAATGAAAGTTTTGAAACATGAGGAGAATAAAATTACTTCTCTGCTTAATTTAGCAGAAGTATGTTGGCATCAAGTAGGCATGGAAATCAAACCAGGAGATAAAAATCAGGCAACAGCAGAATGTGCCAAAAACAAAAGAATGAATATAAGGTGAAGGATCAGATAAAAAGTCAAGAAATGTGGAAATGCATAAATATAGTTGCCAAGTATAGAAACTTCTTGGAATAATCTCATTTTGATCAGGATCAAATGCAGGAATGATTAAGGAGAGGTAAATTTAAACCAAAAGACAAAAGGTTAATATTGGCAGCCCAAGATAGTGGACTAAATACAAGTTGGTTTACAAAGTCCATTGAACATGTGGGAGAAACAGACAGATGTAGGTTTTGTAAAACAGAATTGGAAACAGTCACACATCTTGTTGCTTGTTGTGATATACTAATGGCAGAAGGACTGTATACTGAAAGGCATAATAATGTGGCAAGACTGTTGCATTGGGGATTATGCAAACATTATAATATTGAGGTAGCTGAAAAACACTGGAAACATGAACCACAAAACATCATAGAAAATGATGAGATTTATATCACATGGGATAAACCATTAGCAACAGTTCAAAAAATTAAAACAAAGAGTAAAAAGGTCACACAGATAACCAACTGGTTAAAAACACAAAAAGAAAAATCTATCAAAGCTAGACTTCTAACTGTGTGATACCTAAACCTCTTGCATCAGAGGCCTCATGGGATATATGCAAATCACCCTTTAAGGATATCAGGTTTTTCAGCTAAATGGCAATTCTGAATGTCCATGACTTTTTCTCTTACTTTCATTTTTAAGTATATTTATGGACAATTTCAGGCCATTAAAGCCAAACCCCTCTAGCTGTGGACATGCATGTTTCTGCCTTCATATGACATCATCAGCACAGCATAAGAGAAATGTTTGACCTTTGGAAACACACGGTTGTCATACCCAGCTGATATCCATAAACATTAGGGTGTCTACAAAATATCCCAAGTAACAAACTAAAACAAAGAGTAAAAAGGTTACACAGATAACCAACTGATTAAAAAACACAAAAATAAAAATCTAGCAAAGCTAGATTTCTAACTGTGTGATACCTTAAACCTCTTGCATCAGAGGCTGATGTGCTGATGCAAGATGATGTGATGCTGTGCTGATAATGATCCTTAAAGGGTGATTTGCATATATCTCATGAGGCCTCTGATGCAAGAGGTTTAAGGTATCACACAGTCAGAAGTCTAGCTTTGCTAGATTTTTCTTTTTGTGTTTTTTTAAACAGTTCAAAAAATAGATGCAAGAAAACCATAAAAGGAAAACAAAAGTAGCATTGATCATTGAAACTTCTACACCCAGTGACTACATGTCTTACATAGAGAGAGACACAAAGTCATAAAATATCAGGATTTGCAGGCAGAAACAAGGTCATTGTGGAAGAAGTATACCCAGACAGCATCAGTAGTAGTAGTAGGAGCAATAGGTCTTATAAAAAAGGATTTACAATCATACTTAGATATGTTACTGATACATGTAACTCCATACAAATTGCATGAATTATTACTGGGCACATTGTAGGTGATGCAAAGAGAACTTTTGGCTAACACCAAAAACTGAAACAACTCTAATTTCGTGAACTTTAATTATACTGTGACTTAGGAATGGGGTCAGTTCCTGCCATGGTATTAAAAACCCAAAAGACTTGGAGAAATTAAAAAGAAGAGAAGACTATATCCCTAAAATGTGGAAAGAAATCACATATCATTCGCTTCCATAAAGCCTTGGCAGTACTTCTACAGACATCACTCATTTCAGACCAATAGCTATCATATCCTGTCCTCTCAAAATGGAAAAATGCATCCATAAACAACTCCTGCAATAACTCAG
Organism: Protopterus annectens; assembly: GCF_019279795.1. Classification (NCBI taxonomy): domain Eukaryota; kingdom Metazoa; phylum Chordata; order Ceratodontiformes; family Protopteridae; genus Protopterus; species Protopterus annectens. Next base: position 847,244,122 of record NC_056734.1, read on the forward strand.
CCAAGAAAAACTTCTAACTCAAAAATAGCATGGTTTTTAACACTCCCATAGCACAAAAACAGCTCTTATGGCTTTCACAGATACAGTGAACAAAGCCAGAGATAGCAGTCAACTTGTCTCTGCCACATTCCTTGACCTATCAAAGGCCTTTGATATGGTCAGCCATACTAAACTGCTAGAACAAATGTCAGCCTTAGGTCTACTACTAAACAACATAAACTGGTTCATCTCCCAAATGGAGACTTCATCAGAATCATCTTTTTTTACCCAATAAGAGGAAGCCAATAGGATATGGTCACCTGGAATTTAATACTGAGTGTGATTTTCAGTGATGATTCTGATGAAGTGTCCATTTGTGAGATGAAAGCTCTTAATCACTAGGTTAGATCTATTGGTGTTGACTGCATTGCTAACATTGTTAACACAGTGTACTTTATGTCGGAATTGTGTTATCAAAACTTGTTTTTACATTTTCCTGTGGATTCCTTATTGCACCATTGCATTCTGTGGATTATTGTATTTTTGGTTCTTTGTCAGTTATTTTCGTTTGGAGGGACAGCCTTTACTGGAGCCTTGCTACTGAAATTTGTTTCCTGGTCTTAGTAGTCTGTTCTTTTTTTTTTGTTTTTTCATTCATAATGTAAGATGCCATGACAGCCACAAAATAATGTAAAAAGAACCAAACACAAATAGTCAGGTTTTACTTTTGTTCCACTGTATTATACATCCGTTAAGACAATAGCAACATGGTAGTTAATTAATCTTAACTTGCAATTCTATCAAAGCTAACAGTGTTAAACACCTCTGAATGTTTATCCTTCAGTCTGGCTGCTTCATGTTGCAAGTAAAAGTTCAGATAATTCTTCCCAATTGATGTATTTGTATGAAGAATTTTCAGCCAACAGTGCCTGCAACAATGAGAAAGCAGCAAAGCACCTTAAATGAAGGCTATAACAGTCAGGACATGAACGAGAACTGGGTCAGTCTTTGAAAGGCTCTCTCCCTTTGGTATGTCATTACAAAACATACAGGTCTATCCTCAATGCTTCCAGTACAGCACATCTCTGAATGATGTCACTTCAAGACAGCACAATATTTAGTAAAATAAAACACAAGTGCTCAGACTGCTGACCTCACCAGAAAAGTTATTGTATCTTTCAGCATAGGAGGACATGGTGTGCTTTGCCAGAAATGGTCTGCACCCATCTCCTCTAAGTTTGCAAATATTGACCAAAACAGTGCCTAAAAAGGCATAGGGGAGGGACAATGAAAAACTGAGAAACCTTCCAGGATAGCAAAGCCAGTTCTAGAAAATCAAAAGATGTTACTGTTCATTCTCAGGAATGTAAAGAAACTATACTCCCTTCAAAGTCTCCCCACTGTGGAAATGCAGATATATGTGCAGTTACTGAGACATTGTTTAAAGTGTAGAGCACACTCCACAGTGGAGGGCTACAATACCTTCAAACACATTTAGACCAGCTACTGCACAGGCACAAACTTCAAGGATGAGCAAACAAGATATGCTTAATGTGCTTATCCATGTCCAAATTACCATAGGAAAGCCCCGTATTGTATCCTTGCAAGATATAGGTCCAACTCTTATCAGCCAGGAACCCATAACAAATACTTTCCTGGCACTCCTCACCACACAAATCATAACCTGAATAGATGTGATCACCACTAGCATGGAAGTGCTCTGCATCCACCCTGTTGTAATGCCCTCTCTGGTAAGGTCAAACCGTTCTAAGGTAAACCTCCTATTAAGTGATAGCCTGACATTTTGAGCCCCCCCACCCCAAACCCCGAGGACACTGCTGGCTATGCTGAATTGTTAAGAGACCCTGTACAATGATATTAGATGCATAGATATAGCTCAGCTTACAATGGATAACCATGGTATAAAACCAAAAGCTATCCTAGCAGCAACAGGTAGCATAACAAAAAAGAAGGAACTCATGGCAAAAATTATAGAAAATGGTCAGCTTCAAATGTTAGCTGAATAACAAACTGACTTTGGCCAGTAGAGCATGTAGTGTACTGAGCAGGATTTCACCACAGCAGAATGAAGACCAGTTGTAATGGAAAAAGTCCAGAGACAGCAGCAAAAGCACAAGTCCATAAACTGGGGGGCAACTATGTTAAATTCTCATTACAGAACTTGTACCCAGTATTAACAGGGTATTTAACTACAGCATGCGAAGAATGCAGTATGTTCAGAGCTTCCAGTCAGCACCTCTGAATTCAACACCACTGTTTTAGCAGCTTAAAAGGTTGATACTGTACAGGCAACTAAAGAAGAGTTTTATATTGACTGAAATCAGATGTTACTTGTAGGGTTTTATTCAAATTATGTCCTAAGCACTATAATCTGAAGTTGAATATAGTGCTTATGTTCTAAACAGTAAATAGAAACCAAAGTTAATCTTAGCATATGATAGAATAGAATGTAGAACATGCATGGTTATTAAAACTGCAGTGATGATAAGGATTACATGAGATAGAGTATAAAACAGTGAAACTCTGTAACCAATACCAACAAACTGTCACCTTTCTAAGTTTATAAGATCAATATTTAATCTGTCACAATTTTTGGCCTTTGCCCCCCCCCCCCCCCCCCCCATCCATCATGTTTGGTTTTGTGCAGACTTCATATATCTCAGAAAATGAATGTTAACATAGATACAGTTATTCTGGAAAACATTCCGGTTTATAATAGTGGTATTTAAAATGAGCACCTATGTGTGGGTCTGCTCACACACAAAAATGGATGTTAACAAAGATCTGGTTAATTTACCAACCACACAGAAAATGCATGCTAACACAGATCCAACTATTCCAGCAACTTTCTAAGTTAAGAGAAATATTTAAAATCTGTCTGTATTATTGTGTCTATGTTCACACACACACACACAAACACACACACACACACACACACACACACACACACACACACACACACACACACACACATGCATGCTAACAGAAAGACAGTAACTCCAGCAACTTTCTAAGTTTATAACAGCAAAATGTATAATCTGTCCATAAACATGATGAGGCCCCTGAAAACTATGGAATTGTGGATACAAGTACTCAGCAATCTGAGGATCCAGTTTGTTTAGAAGGAAACAAATACAGAAAGAAAGGAAGAAGTTCTCAACAAATAACAAGGAAGAAAAATAAACTAACTAATGACTGTAAAAGAAAGAGAATATGTAGTAAAAAGGATTCTGCTTTGTTATGTAACATACTGGTGACAGGGAATGAAGGTATCTGTCTATCAGAAAACACTCAGTCTACAGAAAGAGGCACTACCTTTCCAATGGAAAAGGTAGAAAAAAGAGACAAGGGGCAGGTGAAAAGGAAGAAATCAAAACTGAACGTGGAAGGATTGAAGAACATTACTGTTAGAAAAAAGAAGAGAAAGACAGATTTTAACTACATGGCTCAAGCTGTGGATTTACAATGACAGCTGGATGAGAATTTAATACGCAATGAAAACAGTGGCATTAATAAGACTAATATTGATGAAGATCTATCCTTTATAACAATTGATAGAGCAGATATTACTCTAATAGAAGCTGAAGATTCGTCAGAACTGACAAGCAAAGATATTCTTGTAATTGTAGATTCAGTTATTAGAGGAACTGATACTTATATTTGCAGAGATGATAATGAACATTGAGTAGTGTTATGCTTGCCAGGAGCAAAAATAGAAGATGTGAAACAAGCCTTGGAACGCCTAAATGTAAGGAAGTACGGATCTGTTTTTATTCATGTTGGTACAAATGATGTCACCAACAAAGATTCTCTGACTGTTAGTCAGGAACTGACAGCCCTCCTAGATAGTATAGCTTGTACTGGTGTTAGGACATATTTTTCACAAATCACCTATAGAAAGGATAGTCAGGTCATTGTGAATGAAAAGATTTTTTTGGATAAACACCTACATGGAAAAAATGTCCTCTTTTAAAAAATGGAAACATGTAGAGCATCCAAGCCTTCTTTTGGGCACACGTGTTCAGACAGGATGGTATGCATTTGTCTATATCAGGGAAGAGAATTTTTGCAGCAGATATTTTGCAATATTTGACAAACACTAGCCAGGATTTTTGCCAGGTCAAAAATGCAACAGTTCACAGACAGTAATATTTGATGCATCTCTGATGGTTGTTAATGCTAGGAGCATTAATAATAACATTTTTTTTATTAGAACATTTGCTACGTTCCCACAAGATTGATGTTGTTATAGTTTGTGAAACATGGTTAAAGAACAATGACTGGAAACCAGTTCCATCAGGGTATAAATGTTACAGTAAAAACATTTATACCCTGACAGAACTGGTTTCCAGTCATTGTTCTTTAACCATGTATGTTTTTACTGTAACAAACATTCTAATTAAAAATCAGGTGGAGGTGTTATAATAGGGATTAAAGATAGCTATGAGACCTGTGATTATTACATGTTCAGTGATAACACCAATACTATAGACTGTGTAACTGTTACAATAAAGACAATCCTGGAACATATAACAATTGTTGGAGTGTACAGACCACCAAAGTCAAGTGCAGATGACCTAGAGGAATTCATACATTTCTTACATGAAATACTGGAGGGAAGAATAATATTAGCTGGGGACTTAAATTTACCAGAAACAGACTGGAATAATATTGATTCAACAATGTTAGTTAATAAATTATTCATAGAGTATATTCAGGAACAACAAATGCTTCAGATTGTAAAAAAAACTACCAGGGGACAGAATACACTAGTTATTGTTTGTGTTCTCAAAGAAATTACTGTAACTTCAAGTCAAGTTTTACCACCATTGATGTGTAGTGATCATGGGGTCATAAAGGTTAATGTTTTGCTAGATAATTCTGCCAAACTCTAATCTAAGCCAATGCACAGAAGGTTAATTACAGATTATAGGGAAGCAAAACAGTTACTATATAAAACTAACTGGAGTGAGGTGTTCAGTGGAAAAATTGCAGATGGAATGTAGAAGGTTTTGAAAGAGAAATTGTTTGAGTGCAAAAAGTTCATAGGTTCATAGGTTAGTACTAAGCTAACTGCCCTTTCGAGCCATTTTAACCTTAGCCAATTATCCCTTGTGAGACTCAAACCCTATACTTTGTTTTTGTAAGGCAAATACCTTAACCATTAGGCCACCCTCCCAACCCTAAAATGTTTAGCACCAGGATCTAGGCACGCAACATCAGGGGGCTATACTTCTATAAGAACAAATAAATGAGCTGGACATACAGATTAAGCATAGAGTTAGACAAGATCAAGAAAAATTTGAAGAAAATTTATATAAAGATATTGAGCATAATAGGAAACCTTTTTATAGATACATAAGATGTGGAAGGAATAAAGATACACAAATTGATAAACTGTATGCAGATTCTAAAATTTATTCTCAGATACAACAGATTATAGATATATTTACAAAATCTTATGCAAAACAGTTTGGCTCCACAAAAGGGGTGGTAAATTGTCCTAGAGACATCCAGGTAACCCCAGATACTAGAATCAAATTAGATTATATTGAAAAAGAACTGTGCAAACTGGATCCAAACATAGTGCAGGGAGGAGAAGGAATAAGTAACAATGACCTGAGAACACTTAAGCAAAAACTTACACTGTCATTACATCTGTTATTCACTAGGTCATATAAATATGGGGAGATTCCTCAAGACTGGAGATATGCACTTATTAAATCTGTCTTTAAGGGAAAGGGGAGTAGGACAAACCCAGAATCATATAGACCCTTAAGTCTACGTTCATGTTGTGGAAAAATAATGGAGAAGGTAATTCTGGATAAGTTGTTGTCAGAACTGGATAGGTTGGGACTTGAAACCATATATCAGCATGCATATGTTGAAAATAGAGCTATTAATATCTGTAACATGATGTTCTATAACAATATGATAACAGCTATGAATGAAAAATTGTGCTGTGATGTGATTTATATAGATGTAACTTTAGCATTTGACAGGGTCATGCACAAAACACTGATCAATAAATTAGTACAACTAGGTATTGATGTACTGTTGATAAGATGGATAGCTGTATGGCTTACAAATAGGACATGGCAAGTATCACACACCAACTGGACAGGTGAAATCCCTGGTTACAGTCAAGGTTTCCCACAGGGCTCTGTACTAGGCCCTTGGTTGTTTAGATTGTATCTTTCAGACCTTACTTTTTCATCTGAGGTGTTCTACAGTCTATATGCTGACGACCTGAAATTGGGTAAACTGATTACAAGTGTTACAGATAAGGCATGTCTGCAAAATAATTTGACTAAACTGACCATTTGGGCACAGGAGAATAATATGTTGATAAATACATCCAAAACTATGCATATGAAATTTGGGAGACATAAACTAAAAGGTGAATATTTAATACAGCACACAGCGATTGAAACCGTAGACTCATTTAAGGACCTGGGTATATGGGTAGATTCAGCTATGAGTTTTTCTAATCATATCAACCAATTGGCTAATAATAGTTATAGAAGTATAGGTTGTATAAAAAGATTTATAAAGTCTAGAAAATCAAACATAATGAAGTCATTGTTTGTTAGTTACATTAGACCCAAACTTGAGTATGGAATAACAATATGGAAACTCTACAGGAAAACAAGCATGAATAAACTGGAAAGAGTACAGCGGAAATATACTAAGGGCATCCATGGATGTGAAAATCTAAGTTATTATGAAAGACTAAAATATCTGAAATTGTACAATGTCTCTTACAGATATTTAAGAGGAGATCTTATTCAGGTATACAGGGCATTTAGGGATAACTACCTCTGGGAATGTTTGCGGTTATCAAAAAGTACTAGAGAATCGTCAGATAACCTATGTAGAAGATTCTATAGGAATGAGAAGTGTACTAATTGGTTCTCTGACAGAGTAGCTGATGCTTGGAACAGACTACCAAATTACATTAAAGCAAGTACTAGTTTAGATATTTTTTTAAGAACAGCCTGGACATTTATTATGGGAACAAGTGTTTTGGCATATTGGCAAGCTAGAAGGGCTTTAATGCCCGTGCTTGAAACATTTGTATGTATGTATGTATGTATGTATATTATTGGGCTTTTGTTATCATGCAGAAAATGCATGTTAACACAAATTCTATTATGCTGGCAACTTTTCCAGTTTATAACAGCAGTATTTAAAATAAGTCCCTAATTTTGGGTCTGCTGATACAAGTGTATGATAATACAGATCCAGTTAATCCAGCAACTTTCTAAGTTTATAAGAGAAATATTTAAAATCTGTCGATATTATTGGGTCTATGTTCACGAACAAAAATGTGTGCTAATACAGAGAATTTACTCCAGCAACTTTCTAAGTTTATAACAGCAAAATGTACAATTTGTCCTTATTTTTGGTTGTTTGTTAGCACACACAAAAATGGATGCTAACACAGATCCAGTTATTCCACCAACCACTCAGAAAATGCTTGCCAACACAGACAGTTATTCCAGCAGTTTCCTACAGTTGTAACAGTAAAATTTAAAATCTGTCCCTATTGTTGGGTCTTTGTTTTCTTACACACCCAGAAAATGCATGTTAACACAGATCTAGCTATTCTGACAACTCTTTCAGTTTATAACAACAGTACTTACAATCAGTCCCTGTTTTTGTGTCTTTGTTTACATACAAGTGTATGCTAATA